>NC_057810.1:570700303-570700948 GCF_018294505.1 Triticum aestivum
GCGGAGGCGCGTGGCGACGACGACGACGGGCGACGGGGGCGGCGAGGGCGACGACACGGCGGCGCGGCGGGGGCGGCATCATCGAGATCGAGAGTCGCGCGCGCGAGAAGTGGAACGAATTAGTGGCGACGATAACTGATTTTTCGTAAGCGTAGTATATATAGGATGGGCTTTTAGTACCGGTTGGTGGCTCCAACCGGTACTAAAGGCCAATTTTGGCCAGCCCAAGCGGCGGGAAACGTGGGTCTTTAGTACCGGTTGGTGGCTCCGACCGGTACTAAAGGGCAACACATTAGTGCCGGTTGGAGCCTCCAACCGGTACTAATGCCCGTGCGCTGCCACCCCACAGTGCACTACGTTTAGTCCCACCTCGCCGAGCGAAGGGCAGCCGCACTGGTTTATAAACCCAGTCGCGGCTGCCCTTACGAACTCCTCTATATAGCAGGCTTCTGGGCCTAATTAGGGCGCGCTGCCCTGTGAGCCTGCTGACCCTAATGGGCATGTATTTGCACACCCAAGATCTGGCAGGCCCATCGGGCAGCGCCCCAACATGTTTTTTATAAAAAAAATTCTTCGTGAATTATTTTTTTAGCATATGCTTTATTTTTCTTCGTGAAGAAGAGGCCCACCGGTCTGAATTATATA
>NC_057810.1:570701247-570710076 GCF_018294505.1 Triticum aestivum
TTTATATAGTTATCCCTTTTCTGCTTTATTTTTTTCTTCTATTTATTTCTGAATAGTATTTATTTTCTTCTATTTATTTTTGAGTAATTTGTTTATATAGTTATTTCTTTTCTGCTTTATTTTTTTCTTCTATTTATTTTTGAGTAGTTTCTTCTGTTGGGTTTCGTAGTAATTTCAAAAAAATTCCTACGCACACGCAAGATCATGTGATGCATAGCAACGAGAGGGAGAGTATTGTCTACGTACCCAACGCAGACCGACTGCGGAAACGATGACACGACGTAGAGGAAGTAGTCGTACGTCTTCACGATCCAACCGATCAAGCACCGAAACTACGGCACCTCCGAGTTCGAGCACACGTTCAGCTCGATGACGATCCCCGGACTCCGATCCAGCAAAGTGTCGGGGAAGAGTTCCGTCAGCACGACGGCGTGGTGACGATCTTGATGAACTACAGCAGCAGGGCTTCGCCTAAACTCCGCTACAGTATTATCGAGGAATATGGTGGCAGGGGACACCGCACACGGCTAAGGAACAGATCACGTGGATCAACTTGTGTGTTTTGGGGTGCCTCTACCTCAGTATATAAAGGAGCCAAGGGGGGAGGAGGCGCCGGCCAGGAGAGGTGGCGCAGGAGGAGTCCTACTCCTACCGGGAGTAGGACTCCCCTCCAATCCTATTCCAACTAGGAATCCCCAAAGGGGGAAAGAGGAGAAGGGTGGCCGGCCACCTCTCCTAGTCCTAATAGGACTAGGGGAAGGGGGGAGGCGCGCAGCCCTGATGGGCAGCCCTTTCACCTTTCCACTAAGGCCCATGAAGGCCCATATGGCTCCCGGGGGGTTCCGGTAACCCTCCCGGTAACCCGGTAAAATCCCGATTTCACCCGGAACACTTCCGATGTCCAAACATAGGCTTCCAATATATCAATCTTTACGTCTCGACCATTTCGAGACTCCTCGTCATGTCCGTGATCACATCGGGACTGTGAACAACCTTCAGTACATCAAAATGCATAAACTCATAATGTAACTGTCATCGTAACCTTAAGCGTGCGGACCCTACGGGTTCGAGAACAATGTAGACATGACCGAGACACGTCTCCGGTCAATAACCAATAGCGGGACCTGGATGCCCATATTGGCTCCTACATATTCTACGAAGATCTTTATCGGTCAGACCGCATAACGACATACGTTGTTCCCTTTGTCATCGGTATGTTACTTGCCCGAGATTTGATCGTCGGTATCCAATACCTAGTTCAATCTCGTTACCGGCAAGTCTCTTTACTCGTTCCGTAATACATCATCTCACAACTAACATATTAGTTGTAATGCTTGCAAGGCTTATGTGATGTGTATTACCGAGAGGGCCCAGAGATACCTCTCCGACAATCGGAGTGACAAATCCTAATCTCGAAATACGCCAACCCAACATCGACCATTGGAGACACCTGTAGTACTCCTTTATAATCACCCAGTTACGTTGTGACGTTTGGTAGTACCCAAAGTGTTCCTCCGGTAAACGGGAGTTGCATAATCTCATAGTCATAGGAACATGTATAAGTTATGAAGAAAGCAATAGCAACATACTAAAACGATCGGGTGCTAAGCTAATGGAATGGATCATGTCAATCAGATCATTCTACTAATGATGTGACCTCATTAATCAAATAACAACTCATTGTTCATGGTTAGGAAACATAACCATCTTTGATTAACGAGCTAGTCAAGTAGAGGCATACTAGTGACACTTTGTTTGTCTATGTATTCACACATGTATTATGTTTCCGGTAAATACAATTCTAGCATGAATAATAAACATTTATCATGATTATAAGGAAATAAATAATAACTTTATTATTGCCTCTAGGGCATATTTCCTTCAGTCTCCCACTTGCACTAGAGTCAATAATCTAGTTCACATCGTCATGTGATTTAACACCAATATTCATATCTGTATATGATTAACACCCATAGTTCACATCATCATGTGACCAACACCCAAAGGGTTTACTAGAGTCAATAATCTAGTTCACATTGCTATGTGATTAACATCCAAAGAGTACTAAGATGTGATCATGTTTTGCTCGTGAGAGAAGCTTAGTCAACGGGTCTGTCACATTCAGAGCCGTATGTATTTTGCAAATATTCTATGTCTACAATGCTCTGTACGGAGCTACTCTAGCTAATCGCTCCCACTTTCAATATGTATCCAGATTGAGACTTAGAGTCATCTGGATCAGTGTAAAAGTTTGCATTGATGTAACTTTTACAACAAACTCTTTTATCACCTCCATAATCGAGAAACATCTCCTTATTTCACTAAGGATAATTTTGACCAATGTCCAGTGATCTACTCTTAGATCACTATTGTACTCCCTTGCTAAATACAGAGCAAGGTATACAATAGGTCTGGTACAAAGCATAGCATACTTTATAGAACCTATGACTGAGGCATAGGGAATGACTTTTCATTCTCTTTCTATTTTCTGCTATGGTCGTGATTTGAGTCTTACTCAATTTCATACCTTTGCAACACAGGCAAGAACTCTTTCTTTAACTGTTCCATTTTGAACTATTTCAAAATCTTGCCAAGGTATGTACTCATTGAAAATCTTATCAAGCGTCTTGATCTATCTCAATAGATCTTGATGTTCAATATATAAGTAGCTTTTTTACTGAGGTCTTTTTTTGAAAAACTCCTTTCAAACACTCCTTTATGCTTTGCAGAATAATTCTACATTATTTCCGATCAACAATATGTCATTCACATATACTTATCAGAAATGTTGTAGTGCTCCCACTCACTCTCTTGTAAATACAAGCTTCACCGCAAGTCTGTATAAAACCATATGCTTTGATCAACTCATCAAAGCGTATATTCCAACTCCGAGATGCTTGCACCAGTCCACAGATGGATCGCTGGAGCTTGCATATTTTGTTAGCACCTTTAGGATTGACAAAACCTGCTGGTTGTATCATATACAACTCTTCTTTAATAAATCCATTAAGGAATGCAGTTTTGTTTATCCATTTGCCGGATTTCATAAAATGCGGCAATTGCTAACATGATTCCGACAGACTTTAAGCATAGATACGAGTGAGAAACTCTCATCGTAGTCAACACCTTGAACTTGTTGAAAAAACTTTCGCAACAAGTCGAGCTTTGTAGACAGTAACATTACCATCAGCGTCAGTCTTCTTCTTAAAGATCCATTTATTCTCAATTGCTTGCCGATCATCGGGCAAGTCAACCAAAGTCCATACTTTGTTCCCATATATGGATCCCATCTCAGATTTCATGGTTTCAAGCCACTTTGCGGAATCTGGGCTCACCATCGCTTCTTCATAGTTCGTAGGTTCATCATGATCTAGTAGCATGACTTCCAGAACAGGATTACCGTACCACTCTGGCGCGGATCTTACTCTGGTTGATCTACGAGGTTCAGTAGTATCTTGATCTGAAGTTTCATGATCCTTATCATTGGCTTCCTCACTAACTGGTGTAGGTGTCACTGAAACAGTTTTCTGTGATGAACCACTTTCCAGTAAGGGAGCAGGTACAGTTACCTCGTCAAGTTCCACTTTCCTCCCACTCACTTCTTTCGAGAGAAACTCCTTCTCCAGAAAGGATCCATTTTTAGCAACGAATATCTTGCCTCCGGATCTGTGATAGAAGGTGTACCCAACAATTTCCTTTGGGTATTCTATGAAGATGCACTTCTCCGATTTGGGTTCGAGCTTATCAGGATGAAACTTTTCCACATAAGCATCGCAGCCCCAAACTTTAAGAAACGACAACTTGGGTTTCTTGCTAAACCACAGTTCATATAGTGTCGTCTCAACGGATTTAGATGGTGCCCTTTTAACGTGAATGCAGCTGTCTCTAATGCATAACCCCAAAACGACAATGGTAAATCAATAAGAGACATCATAGATCGCACCATATCCAATAAAGCGCGGTTACGACGTTCGGACACACCATAACATTGTGGTGTTCCAGGTGGCGTGAGTAGTGAAACTATTGTTTTTAACTGAAGGCCAAACTCGTAACTCAAATACTCTTCTTTACGATCAGATCGTAGAAACTTTATTTTCTTGTTACGATGATTTTTCACTTCACTCTGAAATTTCTTTGAACTTTTCAAATGTTTCAGACTTGTGTTTCATTAAGTAGATATACTCATATCTGCTCAAATTATCTGTGAAGATCAGAAAATAATGATACTTGCCACGAGCATCAACACTCATTGGATTGCATACATCGGTATGTATTATTTCCAATAAGTCAGTAGCACGTTCCATTGTTCTGGAGAACGGAGTTTTAGTCATCTTGCCCAAAAAGCACGGTTCGCAAGCATCAAATGATTCATAACCAAGTGATTCTGAAAATCCATCTTTATGGAGTATCTTCATGCGCTTTACACCGATATGACCCAAACGGCAGTGCCACAAATAAGTTGCACTATCATTATTAACTTTGCATCTTTTGGTTTCAATATTATGAATATGTGTATCACTACGATCGAGATCCAATGAACCATTTTCATTGGGTGTGTAACCATATAAGGTTTTATTCATGTAAACAGAACAACATTTTATTCTCTTACTTAAATGAATAACCGTATTGCAATAAACATGATCAAATCATATTCATGTTCAACGCCAACACCAAATAACACTTATTTAGTTTCAACACTAATCCCGAAAGTATAGGGAGTGTGCGATGATCATATCAATCTTGGAACTACTTCCAACACTCATCGTCACTTCCTCTTCAACTAGTCTTTGTTTATTCTGCAACTCCCGTTTCGAGTTACTAATCTTAGCAACTGAACTAGTACCAAATACTAAGGGGTTGCTATAAACACTAGTAAAGTACACATCAATAACATGTATATCAAATATACTTATGTTCACTTTGCCATCCTTCTTATCCGCCAATCACTTGGGGTGATTCCGTTTCCGGTGACCAGTCCCTTTGCAGTAGAAGCACTTAGTCTCAGGCTTAGGACCAGACTTGGGCTTCTTCACTTGAGCAGCAACTTGCTTGCCGTTCTTCTTGAAGTTCCCCTTCTTCCCTTTGCCCTTTTCTTGAAACTAGTGGTCTTATCAACCATCAACACTTGATGTTTTTCTTGATTTCTATCTTCATTGATTTCATCATCACGAAGAGCTTGGGAGTTGTTTCCGTTATCCCTTGCATATTATAGTTCATCACGAAGTTCTACTAACTTGGTGATGGTGACTAGAGAATTCTGTCAATCACTATCTTATCTGGAAGATTAACTCCCACTTGATTCAAGCGATTGTAGTACCCAGACAATCTGAGCACATGCTCACTAGTTGAGCGATTCTCCTCCATCTTTTAGCTATAGAATTTGTTGGAGACTTCATATCTCTCAACTCGGGTATTTGCTTGAAATACTAACTTCAAATACTGGAACATCTCATATGGTCCATGATGTTCAAAACATCTTTGAAGTCCCGATTCTAAGCCATAAAGCATGGTGCACATAACTATCAAGTAGTCATCATATTGAGCTAGCCAAACGTTCATAACGTTTGCATCTGCTCCTGCAATAGGTCTGTCACCTAGCGGTGCATTAAGGACATAATTCTTCTGTGCAGCAATGAGGATAAACCTCAGATCGCGGATCAAATCCGCATCATTGCTACTAATATTTTTCAACACAATTTTCTCTAGGAACATATCAAAATAAACATATGAAAGTAACAACGCGAGCTATTGATCTACAACATAGATATGCTAATACTACCAGGACTAAGTCCATGATAAATTAAAGTTCAATTAATCATATTACTTAAGAACTCCCACTTAGATAGATATCCCTCTAATCCTCTAAGTGATCACGTGATCCAAATCAACTAAACCATGTCCGATCATCACGTGAGATGGAGTAGTTTCAATGGTGAACATCACTATGTTGATCATATCTACTATATGATTCACGCTCGACCTTTCGGTCTCCGTGTTCCGAGGCCATATCTGCATATGCTAGGCTCGTCAAGTTTAATCTGAGTATTCTGCGTGTGCAAAACTGGCTTGCACCCGTTGTAGATGGACGTAGAGCTTATCACACCCGATCATCACGTGGTGTCTGGGCACGACGAACTTTGGCAACGGTGCATACTTAGGGAGAACACTTCTTGATAATTTAGTGAGAGATCATCTTATAATGCTACCGTCAATCAAAGCAAGATAAGATGCATAAAAAGATAAACATCACATGCAATCAATATAAGTGATATGATATGGCCATCATCATCTTGTGCTTGTGATCTCCATCTCCGAAGCACCGTCATGATCACCATCGTCACCGGCGTGACACCTTGATCTCCATCGTAGCATCGTTGTCGTCTCGCCAATCTTATGCTTCCACGACTATCACCAACCGTTTAGTAATAAAGTAAAGCATTACATCGCGATTGCATTGCATACAATAAAGCGACAACCATATGGCTCCTGCCAGTTGCCGATAACTCGGTTACAAAACATGATCATCTCACACAATAAAATTCAGCATCATGCCTTGACCATATCACATCACAACATGCCCTGCAAAAACAAGTTAGACGTCCTCTACTTTGTTGTTGCATGTTTTACGTGGCTGCTACGGGCTTAAGTAAGAACCAATCTCACCTACGCATCAAAACCACAACGATAGTTTGTCAAATAGACTCCGTTTTAACCTTCGCAAGGACCGGGCGTAGCCATACTTGGTTCAACTAAAGTTGGAGAGGCAGTCGCCCGCAAGCCATCTCTGTGCAAAGCACGTCGAGGGAACCGGTCTCGCGTAAGCGTACGCGTAAGGTTGGTCCGGGTCGTCTCGTCCAACAATACCGCCGAACCAAAGTATGACATGCTGGTAGGCAGTATGACTTGTATCGTCCACAACTCACTTGTGTTCTACTCGTGCATATAACATCAACATAAATAACCTGGCTCGGATGCCACTGTTGGGTTTCGTAGTAATTTCAAAAAATTTCCTACGCACACGCAAGATCATGTGATGCATAGCAACGAGAGGGAGAGTATTGTCTACGTACCCAACGCAGACCAACTGCGGAAGCGATGACACGACGTAGAGGAAGTAGTCGTACGTCTTCACGATCCAACCGATCAAGCACCGAAACTACGGCACCTCCGAGTTCGAGCACACGTTCAGCTCGATGACGATCCCCGGACTCCGATCCAGCAAAGTGTCGGGGAAGAGTTCCGTCAGCACGACGGCGTGGTGACGATCTTGATGAACTACAGCAGCAGGGCTTCGCCTAAACTCCGCTACAGTATTATCGAGGAATATGGTGGCAGGGGACACCGCACACGGCTAAGGAACAGATCACGTGGATCAACTTGTGTGTTTTGGGGTGCCTCTACCTCAGTATATAAAGGAGCCAAGGGGGGGAGGAGGCGCCGGCCAGGAGAGGTGGCGCAGGAGGAGTCCTACTCCTACCGGGAGTAGGACTCCCCTCCAATCCTATTCCAACTAGGAATCCCCAAAGGGGGAAAGAGGAGAAGGGTGGCCGACCACCTCTCCTAGTCCTAATAGGACTAGGGGAAGGGGGGAGGCACGCAGCCCTGATGGGCAGCCCTTTCACCTTTCCACTAAGGCCCATGAAGGCCCATATGGCTCCCGGGGGGTTCCGGTAACCCTCCCGGTAACCCGGTAAAATCCTGATTTCACCTGGAACACTTCCGATGTCCAAACATAGGCTTCCAATATATCAATCTTTACGTCTCGACCATTTCGAGACTCCTCATCATGTCCGTGATCACATCCGGGACTCCGAACAACCTTTGGTACATCAAAATGCATAAACTCATAATGTAACTGTCATCGTAACCTTAAGCGTGCAGACCCTACGGGTTCGAGAACAATGTAGACATGACCGAGACACGTCTCCGGTCAATAACCAATAGCGGGACCTGGATGCCCATATTGGCTCCTACATATTCTACGAAGATCTTTATCGGTCAGACCGCATAACGACATACGTTGTTCCCTTTGTCATTGTTACTTGCCCGAGATTTGATCGTCGGTATCCAATACCTAGTTCAATCTCGTTACCGGCAAGTCTCTTTACTCGTTCCGTAATACATCATCTCACAACTAACATATTAGTTGTAATGCTTGCAAGGCTTATGTGATGTGTATTACCGAGAGGGCCCAGAGATACCTCTCCGACAATCGGAGTGACAAATCCTAATCTCGAAATACGCCAACCCAACATCGACCATTGGAGACACCTGTAGTACTCCTTTATAATCACCCAGTTACGTTGTGACGTTTGGTAGTACCCAAAGTGTTCCTCCGGTAAACGGGAGTTGCATAATCTCATAGTCATAGGAACATGTATAAGTTATGAAGAAAGCAATAGCAACATACTAAAACGATCGGGTGCTAAGCTAATGGAATGGGTCATGTCAATCAGATCATTCTACTAATGATGTGACCTCATTAATCAAATAACAACTCATTGTTCATGGTTAGGAAACATAACCATCTTTGATTAACGAGCTAGTCAAGTAGAGGCATACTAGTGACACTTTGTTTGTCTATGTATTCACACATGTATTATGTTTCTGGTAAATACAATTCTAGCATGAATAATAAACATTTATCATGATTATAAGGAAATAAATAATAACTTTATTATTGCCTCTTGGGCATATTTCCTTCATCTTCTTCTTCTTCTTCTTCTTCTTCTTCTTCTTCTTCTTCTTCTTCTTCTTCTTCCTCCTCCTCCTCTTCTTCTTCTTCTTCTTCCTCCTTTCTTCTTCTTCCTCCTTCTCCTCCTCCTCTTC
>NC_057810.1:570711580-570726319 GCF_018294505.1 Triticum aestivum
CCTTCTTCTTCTTCCTCCTCCTTCTTCTTCTTCCTCCTCCTCTTCTTCTTCTTCTTCTTTTTATTCTTCATCTTCTTCCTCCTCCTCTTCTTCTTCTTCTTCTTTTTATTCTTCATCTCCTTCTCCTTCTCCTTCTCCTTCCTCCTCTTCTTCTTCCTCTTCTTTCTTCTTCTTCGCACAGGTGAACTAGGACGTGTGTCATGATGTTGAAAAAGGATGGTGGGAACACCAACTCGAAACTGACAAGACATTGCACCAAATCATTCTGTAATCTTGGTATGATTTCTGGATCGATTACCTTCTGAGAGATTGCATTGAGAAATGCACATAGCTTCACAATGGCTAATCGAACATTTTCCGGTAGAAGCCCCCTCAATGCAACCGAAAGCAGTTGCGTCATAATCACGTGGCAGTCATGAGACTTTAGGTTCTGGAACTTTTTCTCGGCCATGTTTATTATTCCCTTTATATTCGACGAGAAGCCAAACGGTACCTTAATACTGAGCAGGCATTCAAAGAAGATTTCCTTCTCTTCTTTGGTAAGAGCGTAGCTTGCATGACCCTGATGTATGCCGTCTTCTCCGTGCATACGTTGCTGGTCCTCCCGTGCATCAGGTGTATCTTTTGTCTTCCCATACACGCCCAAGAAGCCAAGCAGGGTCACGCAAAGATTCTTCGTCACGTGCATCACGTCGATTGCGGAGCGGACCTCTAGGTCTTTCCAATATGGAAGGTCCCAAAATATAGATTTCTTCTTCCACATGGGTGCGCGTCCGTCAGCGTCCTTTGGAACAGGTTGTCCGCCAGGACCCTTTCCAAATATCACCTTCAAATCCTTGACCATATCATGTACATCAGCACCAGTACGGTGGCGAGGCTTCGTCCGGTGATCCGCCTCACCTTTGAAATGCTTGCCTTTCTTTCTTACGGGATGCCTGCTCGGAAGAAATCGACGATGTCCCAGGTACACATTCTTCTTACAACTATTCAAATATATACTGTCGGTATCATCCAAATAGTGCGTGCATCCGTGGTATCCCTTGTTTGTCTGTCCTAAAAGGTTACTGAGAGCAGGCCAATCATTGATGGTCACGAACAGCAATGCCTTTAGATCAAATTCTTCCTGTTTGTGCTCATCCCATGCACGTACACCTGTTCCATTCCACAGTTGTAAGAGTTCTTCAACTAATGGCCTTAGGTACACATCAATGTCGTTGCCGGGTCGTTTAGGGCCTTGGATGAGCACTGACATCATAATGAACTTCCGCTTCATGCACAACCAAGGAGGAAGGTTATACAAACATAGAGTCACAGGCTAGGTGCTATGGTTGCTGCTCTGCTCCCCAAAAGGATTAATGCCATCTGCGCTTAGACCAAACCATACGCTCCTTGCGTCATCTGCAAACTCCTTCCCGTACTTTCTTTCGATTTGTCTCCACTGCGACCCGTCAGCGGGTACTCTCAACTTTCCGTCTTTCTTACGGTCTTCTCTGTGCCATCGCATCGCCTTGGCATGCTCTTTGTTTTGGAACAAACATTTCAACCGTGGTATTATAGGAGAATACCACATCACCTTGGCAGGAATCTTCTTCCTGGGGCGCTCGCCCTCGACATCACCATGCTCATCGCGGCTGATCTTATAGCGCAATGCACCACATACCGGGCAAGCGTTCAAATCCTCGTACTCACCGCGGTAGAGGATGCAATCATTAGGGCATGCATGTATCTTCTGCACCTCTAACCCTAGAGGGCAGACAGCCTTCTTTGCTTCGTACGTACTCTCGGGCAATTCGTTGTCCTTTGGAAGCATATCCTTTATCATTACCAACAACTTTCTAAATCCCTTGTCAGATACACCATTCTCTGCCTTCCATTGCAGCAATTCCAGTGTGGTGCCCAGCTTTTTCTTGTCACCTACTCAATTCGGGTACAACAATTTTTTGTGATCCTCTAACATGCGCTGCAACTTCTTCTTCTCCAAATCACTTGCGCAGTTTCTCTTTGCATCGGCAATGGCCCGACCTAGATCATCAACGGGCTCATCTGATGCCTCTTCTTCAGCTTCTTCCCGCATTGCCGGCTTAGCTTCTTCCCGCATTACCGGCTCAGCTTCTTCCCCCATTGTTGTATCATCGTATTCAGGGAACCCATGGCCAGGATAGCTGTCGTCGTCCTCTTCTTCTTCATTGTCTTCCATCATAACCCCTCTTTCTCCGTGCTTGGTCCAAACATTATAGTGGGGCATGAAACTGGACTCAAACAGGTGGACGTGAATGGTTCTTGACGTAGAGTAATTGCGACCATTCTTACAGCCAACACATGGACAAGGCATAAAACCATCCGCCCGCTTGCTTGCCTCAGCCGCAAGCAGAAAAGTATGCACGCCCTCAACGAACTGGGGAGAGCACCGGTCATCGTACATCCATTGCCGGCTCATCTTCATTACACAACACCGAATAGACCAAATTAATACAAGTTCATACATAAAGTTCATACAACACTTAAATGCAACAAACAAATAACTCTCTAGCTAAAGCATTTAAATGCAACAACAAATGCGATCAAGATCGCAACTAAGGTAACAATTGATCCAATAGCATAATGATACCAAGCCTCACTATCGATGACATATTTTCTAATCTTTCTAATCTTCAAGCGCATTTTCTCCTTCTTGATCTTGTGATCATCGACGACATCGGCAACATGCAACTCCAATTCCATCTTCTCCCCCTCAATTCTTTTCAATTTTTCTTTCAAGTACTCGTTTTCTCTTTCAACTAAATTTAACCTCTCGACAATAGGGTCGGTTGGAATTTCCGGTTCACATACCTCCTAGATAAAAATATCTATGTCAACTTGATGGGCATAATTTGTCATAAACACGAAATGCAACAAATAGTTTTAAAAGAGAATATACCACATCCGAATCATAACAAGGACGAGGGCCGACGGGGACGGATATCAAAACCATGGCACTATGTATAACAAATAACGTACGGGTAAGATAATTATTATACGAGTAACTATATATCCAAATCACACAAACATCAATTTTTTATATAAAATTTCATGAACAAGAGGCTCACCACAAGGTGGTGCCGGCGACGGGACGGTGCGGGCGATCGACGGTGGTTACGACGGAGATTTAGAAGGCACTAAGTAAACCGCACCTACATATGCAAACTAAGTGTTATTTTAACCTCAAATTGCATATAAATCAAATACTAGCACATATAAATATTTCCTCCCAAATTACTAAACTCCCAAATTAATAACTATATAAAGCATTGCAAGAGCTAATCTAGCAATGAGAGATGAAAGGACAAAGTTGTTAACCTTTGTGATCATTTGAATGGATAGGGGCCTTCAAATCTTGACAAATTTTGGGCAAAATGTGTGATGAGCTCGAGAGGAAGAGGGGAAGAACAGAGAGGAGAGGGGAAAGGGAAAGAACAGAGCGAGCTCGGGTGGACGAAGGGTTTATGTAGGACGACCTTTAGTACCGGTTCGTGCCAAGAACCGGTACTAAAGGTGTTGGAGCGGGCCAGACTGACAACATCCTGCCACCACTCTCATTAGTACCGGTTCGTGGCACGAACCGGTGCTAAAGGTTAGCCACGAACCGGTACTAATGAGAGCGGCCCGGCTAGCCGTTGGAACCGGCACTAATGTATACATTTGTGCCGGCTCAAATACAAACCGGCACTAATGTGCTTCACATTTGACCCTTTTTCTACTAGTGTGATTATGGTCTTGCTGCTTCAAACACAAGGCTCGAATTCCCAGATGATGAGACTTCATTAGCTAACATAACTTTGACACCGGACAGGAGTCCATTTGGCTTATAGGATGCACTGAATGAATGAAGGGCTGAAAGAAACAACTTTTCATTCAATTTTGAAATGATAGTGATAGGAAGTACCGAAGTCCTGCAGCATTTAGGTGGTGAGGAATTAATAGGATTTTGTAGTTTTGGGTTTTGTCCACGACATGGAGCTTGAGAACCATTCCCTCGAACTCAGGGATGTTCTATTTGGGGGCTTTGAGGGTGGTCAGAAGTCTGCTAGGTTCAAAGAGCTGGTGTTGAAGAGGGTGTAGCTTAGAGCTGGTGTTGAAGAGGGTGTAGCTTAGAGCTGGCTTTGAGGAGATCGGTTGCCTTGCCTTGCCAGCTAAATAATAAGGAGATTGGTATTTTTTTCTGGTTTATAATTTATAACTCACCACGCACGCAGATCGGTTGCCTTGCCAGCTGCACAATCTCTCCTCCCCCCTGCTCTGAATTGTTCAGTAGATACCCACGCGCTATGCACTTTGTTCTCAATTACTCTCTCCGTTCCTAAATATATGATGTTTTGGTAGTATAATTTGAACTATCAAAACGTCGTATATTTAGCAACGGAAGAAGTACTTCAATTCCAGCAAACGGATGCCGATAGCATTGCGCCCTGTAGTTTTGAAGAAGGGCGCCCCCTCCCAACCGTCTAATTATGGGAAATGTCCCTTGTCTCGTGTATGCCTCGCAGCAGCCAGACCCCAGTTGTTGCCGCGCGCCACTTGCAGGACCGCTCAAGGCTGTTGTGGCGTGCAGCTCGACACCAGCCGGTTCAAGCATGCAGTGGTCACGGTCGCCGCATCGCCGTTGGCCGGTTCCAGCACATACCGGTCGTGGTCGCAGCATCGCCGCCGATCTGCTCAAGCACCACACGCCCCCGCATGCAACATTGCCCCCAAATAGTTCCAGCACGTGGCGATCGCGGTCACAGTGCCACCATTGTGTAGCAGCTGCCCCACGCACGTAGCTTGATGCCGACCGGTTCAAGCACGTGGCAGCCGCGATTGTTGCATCTTCGTCGGCCAATTCCAGCACATAGCGGTTGCGGTTGCAGCATCGCATGCTCCCGCATGCAACTTCTTAGCGAATAGTTCCAGCACGCGGCGATCGCGGTCGTAGCACCACCATTGTGTAGCAGCTCGCCGGCACGCGCTCGCAGCTCGACGTCGATCGCTTGAAGCACGCGGCGGTCACGGTTGCCGCATCGCCATCGGCCCATTCCAGCATAGAGCGGTTGTGGTCGCAGCATCGCCACCGATCGGCTCCAGCACCACACGCTCCCAAACGCAACATCGCCCCGAATAGTTCCGGCACACAGTGATCATGGTCACAACGCCACCGTTGTGTAGCAGCTCACAGCTCCTGGTGTCACCGATAGCAGCAATGGGCATCGCTGGTTCCAGCAGTGGTCAGTTCTCGTCCCAACAATGGGCATCGGTGGTTCCAACAATGGTTGCTCGCGTTGTAGAAATGGACATTGTCGGTTCTAGCAGTGGTTGTCCGCTTGCTTGCAGTAGGCTCCACCGGCACTCACAGTAGTGGTGTCGCCTTATCGCAGTCGTGCTGACCGTACTTTACGCTTGCAACACCAGGCGACTGCTCACCGCACCAGGAGGCCGTCGTTGGCCGCTCCCGGTGGCCACCGCCCTTGCAGCACACTCGACGGTCGTGGAAAAAATGTCAGGTCGTCAATCTCCACGCCTCCTTGCAATAGCATGCAGTCGGCATGCAATGTCGCTTCTAGGCCCTTGGGGCACCGGTTGGAGCTCACCGAAGGGCAAGGTCAATCGTATAGCCAAAACCGGCTATATAAAGTTGTCACGTCACCTATAATCAATTTAATAGCCTAGTTATGATATACATGGCCATACTTGCTGACATGCGAGCCGGGTGTACGGCAATCTTATTATCTCACAAATTTTGCTACTTTTAGTGCCCGAGCTGGCTATAATTCTACTGCTTGTTTCTCTTTTCTCTTCTCCAACCAAGCAATAAGAAAACTGACGTGGCATCTCCTAGAGCTTGGGTACATCACTCTATTATACTTACCCTTACAACAGGGGGACAATAGTTGTCGAGCTCCAGCTCTTACATGGCTTTGTAGCCTCAGGAATAGTAAAAGGAGAATTACTAGGTAAGTAAAGCAAGGTGAGAGCTATCTAAAAGAAAAAGCAAGGTGGATGTTTTTTTAATAGTTTGAATTGCTTACCACACGTGTAAAAGCACGAAAATGACGTCTGGGAAAGGCAATACAATCTGAGCCGTTGGATGTCACATGAAGGGCGTTAGTCTTTTCAATACCGTTGCAGTGCGTTGCTTGGGCTGTTGCAGTGGCGCTTCAGTTAACTGAAGATGGTGTCCCAGTTATAGGTGTTCAGAGTTCACTGGGACCTGGCAGCTATATGTGCATCGACCTATCTACTGCATATGACTAATATACCTAGTGTGGTTTCTGCTCTAGTGCAGCAATATGCCCAAAAAAACCTTTCACCAGCCACATACATGCAACGATCACATGAGGATGTGTGGCTGACGGCCTGACGCAGACAAAGTTCGAAGTGTTACCGGCTTCCACATTGGACGTGGCACTCCGCTGCCCTTACGGGGGAGCGTCCACCCGGTTCGCACGTCAGCAGTCCATACATTGCCGTACGTACGTTAGACTGCAACAGCAACAGCGAAGTACATGAAAAATCAAGACGTCAGCATAGCTTCCACACACCTGAAACAACATCAATCATATTTTGGGTGAAAGCAACAGCCACTCACCACTGCAAGCGGCTGCTACCACTATCAAAACTTGGAGCTACAAAGGACGACTGTGTGCTCAAGAACAAAGAGACTTGTAGACAGTCCACATGGAAATACTCCAATTTAAGTCCGATACAAGCCTAATTTACACCAGGGGGCGGGCACATCAGCCCTTAACAATTTTTCTTGGTGACAGTTTTCATCGTCCTTCTAGGTTTCCCTTGCTTTTCAAAAATTTCTCTCTATACAAAGAAAGAATAGACCATCATACTCCCCCACTGTTTCTGCAGCCAGCTAGAATCACTTGTAGCTAAGCAGAACTGAGTTGATGACATGCATGAGCAAGCGGAGATTGCTGTTATCCAATGGACTGGTGGTGGGGAGCGACCGGTGGTGAGCCAATTTGGCGTAGACTTGCTCGAAGATGGGCCTCACATGTATGGCGATGACTTGGTCTGTCGGATTGATCGCCATGGCAACATCTGTCATCCACTGAATTTTCCGGGATGTCTCGGTGCCAATATCAACTGCTAGCTGCTGGAGTAGGGCTAGGAGGACTCCCTGGTTCAGAGGGACTGGGGCCATTGTACATAATCCACGCAAATCAACCTGTACAAGAGGGTAGAGCTATAGCAAATCCAACACAGCTATTCCAGTATGAGCAAGTTAATGAACAAGGGTCATATAGCTCTGCATTAGCTGACCAATCAAGGACGAAGATACCTGAGAGCATAACCAAGACACAATTGACACGTCACTTCTTTGAAGTGCTACTGTAAAAGCCTCGTCAAATTTGTGTTCAGCTAGCAGTCTTCCCAGCTCCTTCATCGGGTCTAATGGTGCCTCGACCTGAAAAATTGCAGGGCACATGAAAATTATATAGATGTCTTGATGTCATCAATCATCATATTATTATATACCTAAGACAAGGAAATTAAGATTGAAGACTCATCCCTCAATACCCAATAGGCATACCCATACTACATCAAACGGCTTAGACAGGTCGCCAATCAGAAAAAATGTGGAAGTTCAAAAGGTTTCAGAATTCAGCACCTCTGGTGGGCCAGTGATAGGACCATTGTTGGGCTGCAGAACATTTGTATTTTGCGCATTGGCGTTGCCAGATGTAACCAGCGCCAAAAGTTTGCGATGCCCATCAAGTAACTCTGATGTGAGATTCTGGGTGATTGAGGACGCAGAAGTGATAGTTTCCTGAAAAGTAATTATATAAACATTCATTTTTGTTATTATACAATTGTAAAGGAAAAATGCATACTTTTAACTTGCTATTTCCAGCCATTCCAAATAACAAATATCCTACCTTTAAAGTAAGCGCCAATGGAGTATGTGCTGCCTCAACCTGCTGCTGAATAGCAACAGCATGCTCAGACATTCCTTTCTGGAATGCACTGTCTACTTGCTCAAACATTGTCTTACATGATTGTTCAAATGCTGGAACAAGCAATGATTCAAAGCTAGTGCGTAAAACATCCTGCATACATCCATTTGAAACAAATTAGTACATCTAGCAAAGCTAAAACAAATTGATCTTACAGTAAATTTCATATATAGATGAAAAACTTAAGCAATCTACTGAGAAACAAAGGCACGACAAACAAATCAGATGCAACATGTAACATGCCACATAAGAGCTGCTAGAATACCATCTATAAAGAACAAACTACAAGATGATACATACCTGAAGAGTCTGTTTTACAGATGTATGAAATTGCATTTGGATTTGCCTAGCAAGTGTAGCTTCAAGTTTTGCAGTAACAGATTTGTCCAGCTGATTCACCACCTTGTCACCCACCGCTTTCTAAAAGCAAACAGTCAACAAGAGCAAGGGTGGCAAAAGCAAGAACAACAAATGCAACAGGAAGTTAGGCACAACCTGAACTGCATCAGCAACTATAGAGGTTAAGAACTTCTCAATAATAGGTGTCATTGCCCGTGCAACAACAGGTCCAAGTGAAGAAACTTCTTTCTTTACTAACTTATCCAACATAGCAGGAAGGTCCTTGTTTATTGAGCTTGTGATGAGAGTGGTCATTTGCTGCATTCGTTCCCTTTCAGCCTTCTCACGTTTTGTGTTCTCCTCCAGGAAACGGGCCCACAAGGCATCAATGCTAGCCTTGATAGATTTCTCCATTGTACGGCCTAGTGATGTTTCAATTCTTTTGCCTTCCTTCGCAATGGGAGCAATAACGATAGTACCTAGCTGCTTCTGCATATCCTTCTGCATGGCTATTAGCTGCAAGACACGCGGCCACACAGTAAATAAACTGAAGCTCATACTCATATAACGCTGATCTAAAAGCCATAGTGTTATAACCTAGAATTCACACCATCTAATAGCACTAGTCAAGTGACAAATCAAAACAAACCAAGTACGTCTTTTCCTAAAAAAGAGAGTAGATATTTGCTGATTTTACAAGCAGGCACAATTGTTAAGTTGGCCATAGATGGCTACGTCATGTCCAACTCAGGGTACTGGACAAGTGGGCCAATACTAGATGGGATACCATGGTTGTCACTCCATGGATCTTCATTCCAATTAGGCCAGTGCTTTTTTCCCAGTGAAACCCAGAATGAAATAACAATTTTACCTGTACAGATTTTCTCATGCATCTCAACAAAATATTTAAGAATGTGTGTTTACATGCAGGACGTGAGAAACAAGAAAACTACCAGAGTCTATATGGAATTTGTATCCATAACACCTAGTTTGGATGGACCAGGAATTGAATGGGATTCCAACCTCAGCCTATCCTATTCACATTGATTTTGAACTTGAAACTGCGCCAAGTTTATACCAGGTTGGCAGGCTGCAGGGCCACATTGGTTCCCACTTCCCAGCCCAATCCAAACTAAACATAAAGAAACTGTCTTCAGAAAGGAAAACCCTGTGATTTTCTAGTAGTAGCAAGTCTAATAACCAGTCAACAGCCAAATTACTCTTGAATTCAGGCCAAATATTATCGACATGTAAAACTAGAGCTTACATGCAAATTGCTGTTGACGTTAGTACAGTACAATAGTACATCAAAGAAGCATTAGTTTCATATTGCAGGCCGGATGGCAAAGAGACCAGGATGGTCGTATTGCAATAGGAGGCCAAGACGGTCGTATTGCAAAGTCCACCCAGCAAGTAGAACTTCAGAACACTACAAGCAACTCCATTCGACTAAAGTTACTTCAGAGTACATAGATAAGAGAACAGTTTAATGCAATGCTCACCTGTTGCAGCATATCGGCAACTTCTGAAGAGGATTCAATAGGAGGGTATGCACTGCTGACAGGTTCATGTGAAGACTCAGTTGAGTTGAATGCGCTTGTAGAAGGTGATGACTGACCAGATGCTTGAGGATGAAAAACCTTGTCCTTTGTATATGAAGATGATTGCTCCCTAGAGACAGAGGAGTCACTTATGCCAGGTTTTTCTACGGTTTTGTTTGAAACATTTTCTCCAGCAGCACCAGTATGGTCAGGGACCAGTCTATCAGATGGTGACCGTGATTCTTCCACGCTATACTTATCAGTTGTTACTGAACGCTCACTGATCATTTCAACAGTTTGCTCCAACGAATTTTGATCTTTCTCTGAGTTCTCACGGACAACTTGAGCTTCCTTGACAGCTTCAAGTTCCAAAGCATGATTAGATTTACTCTCATCGACATGTTTTGCTTCCACTTCTGCAATCCGAGGGCTACTAATAGAGTCATCCTGGATTTTTGCGCCATCAGATTTAGAGACCTGATTGCTTTCAGCAGACAGAGCACCTGATATAATTTCAGATGGAGTTATGAGATGAGTGGCATTTCCTCCTACCTTAAACATCATGCGAGGATTTGGGAGCATCTGAACATCACTGTGGCTGTCTCTTAATTCATCCTTTCCAAAATTGTCCTTTGGCATGGGTGTATCTTGCCTAGCAAGGGCAACTGGTTTTGGCATGGGTGTATCTTGCCTAGCGAGGGCAACTGGTTTTGGCATGGGTGTATCTTGCCTAGTCAAGGCAACTGGCTCAGTGATTCGGCTTGTCGAATAATCAAAAGCTGATTGGTCTTTGTCACGGTTGCCTACTGATGGTCCTGATCCAGTAAGATCAGTGTTTGATGCAAGAGGGGCAGACTGAAGATGCGCAGAACCATCACCTTCTGTGTATGTAAGTGGCGGAGCTGATGGCTTAAGATCAAACTCTGCAGATAATGAGATAAATCATAAGCAAAAGAAAACTCTTAATTAACTGAAGCAATTGAATGAGACATGGTAATTGTTTTACCTGCAGTCTGATCAAAAGTTGATTGTTTACTCGAAGTACCGACGGTATAAGAATCTGTAAAGCTAGTTCCCGTGGATGACTCTGCTCCTACCACTTCCAGAGGTGTATCATAAACACGTGAAACAACAGGGTCTCTTCCAAATGAGGTAGTATCAGAAGTAGGAGGTGAACAAAGTGATAACTCCAGCCCATACTGCTGGATGGCCATTGTTTGGACACAATAGACTTGAACTACCTGCTCACCATCAGGTTGGCTTACATGTGTGCCAGTAAGACTTAAAATAGGCATCGCGACTGTAAAATCTGCGATATAATCCAAGCGGGTAGAAGCGGGGTCTGAGCCATACTCAACATGCACAGCGTAAATAGCATTCTTCTTCGCATTCGCAAGTAAGATAATGCTTGCTTGAGGCAGCACTGCAACTTGGTTGAAAAATGCCTCCTCGACTTTAGGTTCCAGAGAACTAACAAGTTCCAGGGTCTGGGTGCAATTCCAAGTCTCAGAGTCGCTTGGCAACAACCAACCTTCTTCATTAGTAGAAGCCCAAATTTTAATTTCTCGGTTTAGAGGACCCTACATTAAGAACCAGAATAGCATGTAAGACGTCTGTTAACATATTTGCACAACATGCAGTCAATTATTCTGTTTCTCAGAAGATGATAAGAGCAGAATCACATTAACTGGTCATTTCTAACAGAAATAGAATATCTACAAAAATGATTCTCCCATTTGAACATTATATAATGTAGCATTTCACAGACTATCCAAACCACGAGCAGAGTCTTTGCCTCTTTGTCCCTTGGCAATTGTAGGCAAATACAGCTCCGTTTAGATTTTATACTAAAACTCAAGTGGTACAGGCACCTTATAGTTCATTTCTAATTAAGATAATATATCATTGTGTTTTGGTAGATGTAACGTTGTTTGGACTAATTGCTTCGCATAATGGCAGATTCGAACTCCTGGATGAAGCATTTTGCCCAGGATAGCACTTCTACAGAAAAACTGAGCAAGATGCCCAAACAAAAGCGTGTGCTTCAAAAAGGTAAGTAAAACTAAGCAATCATTGGGACAAATTAAGTAATCTGTGCAAGAGTGCATACAGCAGTGATGAGATTTATATGATGCGGGCGCTCAGGTGCTGTAAGAAAGGCAACTGAGTAAACAGCTTGACCATCATGTGGCTTTAGAATCGATAGAGGCGCTAACTTGCGATCGTCCCAAATCTTTACCTGCAAAATAAACCAATATACATTACAAATGTGCTTAGTAAGGATGATCAGCACTTCTCTAAATAAAATAATGTCTAACAAGGGAAAAGAGAGGCCAACTAAGTCGAAAAATTGCTGGCAGCCTCATTAGTGCTAAACCTAGCAGTTGATGTTAGTTTTCAACCAACTATTAGCAGTAACCAGACAGCACCTGATAACCATCAATCGAGGTTACGCGAACATAGCAGGTGAAACGTACTTCACAGTTTTTCTATGCACTGCAAATAATTTTATATGGTATATATTGCTGACTACAACAGCGTAAATGCAGTCAAAACCATCAAATCAAGGGGGAGACAGTCCAAACAACAGATCATTCGATGAACTATTTCCAAAATATGTCATGACAAGCCCGATCCAAACAACCCTTGACAACATACCACGAGACATATGGTTTGCTTTCCTTTCTTAAGAGAAAGGTGCTTTGAAACGACAAGAGAACAAAGTATTAGGATACTATTCAAAAAAAAACTCTGCAAGCCTATAGATGGAAAATTCAGTCATATTTTAATCAATGGTTTTTTATACAATTTATTCAGTGAAATGAGCGAGGAAATAAGCTTCCATATTGCTCAGAAGAACTAGAATCTGATGGCATATTCAAGAATACCATTCAGAAAATACTTCTCCCAATTCCGCAGAATTCAAAATTTCACAATAAATAGGAAAGTATTTGATACAAACCGTGCCATCATTTGATCCTGAAGCGAGTCGGGTAGTCATCCACTGAGATATGGACAAATCTGTCACATCACCATCATGCCTACCAACCAAGCGTACACCATCAATAAGCTCGTCAAGATGACATTTGATAGGTTCTTCAGCATTAAAGTCTCTTCCCCTTCCCACTTTAGTTGTGTCTATTCTTAAGACACAGTTTCTGATTCCAACAAACAGAAGTTCCTGTAGGATAAACATGCAACTCCATTAGTGAGTTGAGATGCAAAATGAACTTGGAGGTGGCAAATGTTATGTAAATGATGCCTTACTTGCTTATGAGAGTGCCAACATATCCTTGGATGGTAAGCTTCGGCATCACCTACAATTTGTATGGCAACTTCTATCTTTCCTGTAATTTGTGGTTTATTTTCTGCATCAGGCCCCTCATCAATCCTCCACACGTATATCCGTCCATCCACACTTGCGCTGCAGCAGAAGAGAGCAACTTAGCATACATGACCCACACAATTATAAAGAATAAGGAAAAGGATTAGCTATTTTTATATAGTATAAATAACCTCAGACAATGTTAAATATGTGATCTCCAAAGGAGAGTGAAGATAACTTTTTGTTGTGCTGCCAACTGGGTGAACAAATTCAGATTATGTTATTGTTCCATACACAGTACCTTGCTAAACGATGGACGTCCTCAGCGAAGAAAGCCATGTCCGTGACCCTCTAAAGAAGAAAGAACACAAGCCATAAGAAACAAATGCACTTTCATATACTTAGTAAAATTCGAACCCACGTGAAAATGAGGAGTGCATAACCAGTTACCATCTAAAGATGTTGACAAATATTGACATCAGAAATCCTCAGTCACTTCCTTGAACACTTAAATTGCGGGACAAGTTTACATAGAATATTTTATAAATTAGAATTGCTGAATATGAGCACGAGCAAACAACCACTCAGTAACGGCCTTATGGGCAGTGATTATTCCATGAGTGTCATCCACATAGAATGTTCAAATTCACTGAAATAAGCCAATTCAGCCCTTCTTAACGGTCTAGCCAACATAAATTCAGAATTAACATATCTATTAATACATAGTTAATTCATCAGCCTCGTCATGACATCGATACAAATAATAATGTATCAGAGGTTGTTTTCAAAATAACAAGCAACTGAATGTGATGATAACAAAATATCTGAAAATGATTTCACCGGAAAATGTATAAGGTATGTTATTCTAACGTATGGGGAATGCAGTATCTGCACTTCGAACTTTTCAGATCCTTTCCCTTAGCTAAATACATCATTCATCATTAACACCCACTACCCACTACCCAGCGATTCAATTTGTGGATGAGCATTTCTACATAGAACTAACCAACAATTTATCTCTCTGGACTAAAATATATACCTGTGTATGGCCACGGAGCAGTGACCGAAGCGCGGTGTTGATGTTTAGCACACGGATGTTCCCCAGCTTGAGCCCATAGACGATGTACGTCCGGTTTACAGCGATCTGCCTGCCCAGCACAAGACCTGGGTCTGACGTGTACTTGGTGATCGGCGTTACCTCCAGCTGTGGCGGCTGCGCCTCCCCAGGCAGCCTCGAGTCAACGTTGTGCACCGCCTTGTCCCCGCCACCCAGAAGCCGCCCTCTCGGCACCTTGCTGCTGGTGCTGCTGAGCATCCTCGCCGGCGGCGCGGATGGCATCGCCGGGAGCGGCGACGGCTGCGCGGCGGCGAACTCCGACGACGGTGGGGGCATAGATACCGCGGACTCGAGGTGGCCCGAGCCGGAGCTGCCGAGCAGCTGCATGAGGCGGGCGCCGGGGTTGGGGCCCGCGGCGGCCATGGGGTTAGCGCCCGGGTTGGGGTTCGCGTTCGGGTTGGGCATGGGGAAGGGGATGACCGGTCGGGGCATGGG
>NC_057810.1:570726619-570776053 GCF_018294505.1 Triticum aestivum
AGGGGTGGCGGGGGGGTAGGAGTAGGGGCCGGAGTGCGGCGGCGGGCCGGCGGCGCCGGGGAACATGGGCGCGGCGGTCGGCGCGGGGTTGGGAGGCGGCCTGAAGAGCATGGACATCTCGAAGGGGGGATTGGGGTTGCCGGGGTTCGGATTAGGGTTTCCTGCTGGAGACGCCATTGGAGGCGGCAGTGGAGTAGATCTGGAGAAGTGGGGGTGAGAGAGAGGAGGATGGGTCGGAGGTGCGGCGGAGCAGAAGACCAGAAGCGCAGGTCGGGGTGGTGGCGGTGATTGTTTTCTCTCGCTTTTGCGCCCTCGCTGTTTCGCTTTATTTTGACGAGGATCTTTGAGAACTCGAAAATGTTGCAGTGCCGTTATTTTCTTCTTCTGTTTGACTCTACTTCTAAAAAATGCTCCCTCTAATTTCTATCCCAAAATATAGGGCAGCTTAAAACCCTAAAAAATATAGGGCCGCTTAGTATTTTGCATTTTGCCTCTGTTATACAATATTAAATCGATGCACTATAAACCAACGCATCTGGAAGCATTTATGGTTAGCAGCTCCCTGAGCCAATGCATGAAGTTCATATTTTGGCATGCACTATATTTTGGACTTGGAAGTACTCCCTTGGTTCCTAAATATAAGTTTATGCATAGATTTCACTATGGACTACATATGAAGCAAAATGAGTGGATTTACACTCTAAAATGTATCTATATACATTCTCACGTGGTCCATAGTGGAATATCTATACAAAAACTTATATTTAGGAATGAAGGAAGTACATTGGTTGATTCCATGCACATACATTGCACATCAGTATTCGCATCTGTGTGGCAACCAGAGCACGAGTATTTAGAAGGCGGCACATTGTTTGTATGCGTCTGTGTCTCTAATTATGTATCTCTAATTACTCATTGGCAAACCACAAATTTTTTGAGTGTCTGATGCGGCGCATATGTAGAGACTACGGCATCGACGGAGAAAAAAACAGAAAATAAGATTATTAGCCCAACAAAAGGGAAAGTGGTCAACATAGTAAAAACGGACTTATATTTTGATATTATGCACTAAGGTTCCACGTATAATGGAATTGAGGATGATAAATACAATGGCAAGGATCCATATCTCGATGCCGGCAGAGGCATCACTACCTTAACTACCATAGTAGTTTCATGGAGCACACTCCACGTATGAGTTGCGCTAGGGCTGGGGTTACTCATCTTATTAAAGAGCTATCGGATGTGTTTATGCCAATACGACAAAAGGCAAAAGAAGTTAGCCAAGTCTCAAATGCGAGAGGTACAAAACAAAACGTTGTTATACAAAAAACATAAAAAAAACATCACTCTCTCGTATGCAGCATAAGTTAGTGTATAACCAGGAGTCTACGTATAATCGAAAATCCAATTCGGCTCCTAGGTGCACGCGCTCATGATGACGTTTAAAATGTCAAGAAAATCCCAACGAAATTTTGATATGTTCATAGTACATCCAAATGCAAGCTGTAACTTTTTAGGTAAAAAGTTAAGCATTTTGGCATGCGAAAAAAATTTGAACACCAAATGTTACACCCAAATTTGTTGTTCATTAATGAAACACTGCTGCCCTGTTTCGCATTAAATTTGTCAAGTATGCTTGCGACACTAACACGGACATCTACAAAAAAGAACATATTATTTATTTATTTATTTACCTTTTTTGAATATACTGTTCATGTGCGATCAAATAAACCTGGGAGCCAAAACGCCCTCCCCACATATAATTTATTTCTGCAAGGCTATATGAGAGTATATGATGCCTAAATCACATATTCGCTCTAGTCCTTACTTCCGGGGCAGTGAAATATTAGGTTTATACGAGATGCGAAACGCGAACCCCCTTCTCCTTTCTTCAAGTACATACACTCAGAATCTTTTATGCTTTCCATGCGAGAGAGAAAATAAACATTTCACGAGTGGATTTGCTTCGAGAGGTCAATGCGGTGCTAGTTTAATTATTTCAAGATCGGGTCCGACGGTGTGGATCGAGGCTGCACCTGCACAGACGAACTGGAGCCGCACGATTGGCATGGGCTGGGCGCCGGCAACGGCACGGCCTGCCGCAGGAGGGCGCATGCGTGCAGCGGCGCTCGAGGGCGAACGGTACGGCTGCACATGCACTCCTCCGGGCGGGCGGTGCATGCATGCATGCATGTAGCTTGCTGCATCCCAAGCGCAAGTGGCACTGCCACCACATGATGAAGCATCGCTTCCCCAAGTACATAGACTATTGCATAATCGCCTGATGATATAAAAATGCCTTCAGTCGAATCAATTAGGACCGTCGGATCAAAATCCAGCGGCTCAACTTCTTCCTCCTCCTCCTCGAGTACGGTACTTTTCATCTTCTTCCTCCGGCCTTCCATCGAGCCACGATCTTTTCGCCCCACCACCCCTTCTTATCATCTTGCCTTGCCTCCAGTGAGGCCCCTGTACAAGGTCCCGATGGCAACGGCGCCACCAGCCGTGGTGTCCCCATCTCGTCCTCGGGCTCCGTCCAATCAGATTAGTGCTCACATTTAAAAAGGTCCCCCGTTTGTATCGGTCAATCTATTGTCATGCCTTCGTCGACAACGTCGTGGTCGAAGTCTCCCCTTCGGGGCTTCGTGTGAGGACCAACTGAACCGGCAAAAAATCTGGACGGGTGAAGAATAACAAACTTGAAAAGTAACATGATGCCGAACAAACTTTAGTCAATTAATAATGTGTAGACCATTCATCCTAGAGTGTGGAATTTTAGCATACCTACTATCTAGGTCTTTTGGATTAGACATGGACCGAGGAGGCGATGATAATACTCGATTGGATGATAATCCAAAGAGTCGACCGCTCGAGAGTATGACCTTGCTATTTTTTAGTGGAGTATGATCTTTGTTTTTTTTGAAATGGATGATCTTTTTTCGATCTTACTTTTGTAAGAAGAGTTTGACGTGTAAATATATGTAAGCAAATATATTATCTCTCCTCTAGCACATACTAATTGGTTTATATCTTGCCGACTCTCCACTCACCCACCCACCAACTATTCAAGATATAAACTCCTTTTTCTCTATCTCCTTTTGCACTTACAAAGATGATAAGATAGAGCGGCGCTCATGAAGCTGCTGAAGTTAACGAACGATACGTCAAACTTTTTTATGTCAAAAGATTGACTCGTCACAAGTCATCGTCCAATCGTCCACCTTTTGTAATCGAACGACGCTTTCAGCGCCAAGGGTGATCCAGGCTGATGTGTCTAGTTCGCTATTAAATGTTGATGAAAAAAGATTAGACGTCAGCAGCGTCCTATGGACGGAAAGAAAAAGCAAGTTCTTGCTATAGGAGTTGTCTCGTCTCTCCGGTGAAAGGGACAGGCGCTCGATTATTCCATCGCTAGTGGTTTAGTCTTGCAAGGGCATGTATAATGGTTGACAAGATAATTTTATCTTAAGTCTTGCATATAATTTAATGATGATAAAAAAATGAGTATAATGGTTATCGGTTAGCCTTATCTGCAATAACTAGCTATTCCTAAAACGTGGTGAGACATATTGTGCTAAGAGATTATCTCTTGTCTTCTCTTAAATAAAAGAAAACAAACCTTTTCTTATGAGTTCCCTCTTCTACACATCATCATTTATCCTATGTGGCACTCCTAAGATAACATCATTTATCATATATGCCCTGGTGTACACATTTTTTTGTCATCTCTAAATTACATGCAAGACTTAAGATAAGACTATCTTATCAATCATTGTACATGCCTTAAAGTTCGTACTACATCCCCGCAAAAAAAAAGTTTGTACTACATAACTCATGTTACTATATATGATGCCTCGTGCGATTACCGCGACACCCTGTTCAATTCTCCTCCGCGGCCGTACATGTTGCTCATGTGGCGTGACACTGTGACGTCCTACCCACTGTCAATGACATAGCGTGGCTGGAACATTGTTTTTGGAGGAAAAACCCCTTAAACTAGTACCAAATTTCGTAAAAGGCCCTAAACGTCATGATGCGTCTTTATGACAGTTGGGCCCCATCTGTCAGTGAATAACACAAAGGGATAATAATGAGGATAAGAAAAATTAAACCAAGGGGGTGTCAAACCCAGGACCTCATACTACCGCACCTACAGTGGTAGCCACTGCATCAGACCGCATTTGATGTCCATGAAGGATAATTAGGCTTAATGTCTTTCGGCATCTTCAACGGCAACCCATAAAAAACCTCCCACATCCGTTCGCGGACAGGGGAATCAGTCCGCAGACATGGATGCGGGAGGTCGACATCCAATGCTAACCGCATACATTTCAAAGTCTTCTTCAACAAACCAGATGAAATTCATGCACACACGATCGAAATTCGTACAAACATGACGGATTTCATACAAACCAAACGAAAACATTTATATTTTGGACATATTTTCAACTAAAAAGCTAACTATGTGCATGTACGGTCGCGGAACTCCACTCCCATGGAATAGATACACTACACTAGTCTACGGCTAGTTGCGACTGATCTCTTTGTCTTCCTCATGTCCGGCGGCCCGCTGATCGGACTGTCGGGAGCTCCGGAGGCATGTTCTTCCCCCCCGTATCATCCCTATGTCCGGTTGCGCCGCTCATCGGAGCAACAAAGAGGGTGCTTCAGTCGGAGGGGAAGGGTGTTTCCGTGCAGCTTAGGCGGGTACCCAGGATGGTCTGAGATAAAAGAGAACCGGCCGGGGTAACCGGCGGTGCCCTTCCTGGGACCCAAGCGGCGTCGGCCTCCTGTGTACTACTTCTCCTCGATGACGGCGGCTAGCGCGGACGTGTCGGTCGCCACCTCGTCCACATCCGTGCAGCTAGCTTCTTTCTCTGCGTGCATGGTGCGGCTACGCGCGCGTTGACGGCGGACGACGCGGTCGCAGCTGGACGCGGTGATGCTCGTGCCGTCGTGCCGGGATGGAGCAACTTGCCACTCCTCATCGAGTTGGCCTAGAGGGCGAGTTGCTAAACCACATGACGGCTTGAGGCGACAACTTGCTCCGTCTGGCGCGCCCCTCTCATTGGTTAGCCGGCCCTAGGGGAAGGAAAGGGGAGGGGTGGTCCCTCCTACCTTTCCCTCCTCATGAGAGAAAGGAAAGGGGGGCCACCTACTCCTTCCTTCCTCCCGCACTTATATAAGGAAAGGGGCGCCACTTGGGAAGGGACCCCAAGTAGGATTCGACCTACTTGGTGGTGCCTCCTAGCTGCTCCCTCCTCCCCCACCTATATATATGTGGGAGGGGGGCTCCTAGCACAACCAGAACAATTGTTTAGCCGTGTGCGGCGCCCCCCTCCACTGTTTACACCCCCGGTCATATTTTTGTAGTGCTTAGGCGAAGCTCTGCGGAGATAGCTTCACCATCACCATCACCATGCCGTCATGCTACCGGAACTCATCCACTACCTCGCCGTCTTGCTGGATCAAGAAGGCGGAGGGCGTCACCGAGCTGAACGCGGAGGTGTCGTACATTCGGTACTCGATTGGTTGGAGCGCGAAGAAGTTCGACTACATCAACCGCGTTACTAAACGCTTCCGCTTACGGTCTACGAGGATACGTAGACACACTCTCCCCTCTCGTTGCTATGCTTCTCCATGGATAGATTTTGCGTGTGCATAGATTTTTTTTCATGCAATGTTTCCCAACAGTGGTATCAGAGCCAGGTCTATGCGTAGATGATATGCATGAGTAGAACACAAAGAATTATGGGCGGTGATAGTCATACTGCTTACCACCAATGTCTTATTTTGATTCGGCGGTATTGTGGGATGAAGCGGCTCGGATCAACCTTACATGTCCATGCACATGAGACCGGTTCCACCGACTGACATGCAACTAGTTTTGCATAAAAGGTGGCTGGCGGGTGCCTGTTTATCCTACTTTAGTTGAATCAAATTTGACTACGGCTGGTCCTTGAAGAAGGTTAAAACAACAAACTTGATAATCACTGTTGTGGTTTTTGCATAGTTAAGAACAGTCCTTGCTAGAAGCCCGTAGCAGCCACGTAAAACTTGCAAAAACAAAGTAGAGGACGTCTAACTTGTTTTTGCAGGGCATGTTATGATGTGATATATATGGTCAAGACATGATGTGATATATGTTGATGTATGAGATGATCATGTTTTGTAATATCGATAACTGGCAGGAGCCTTAGGGTTGTCTCTTTATTGTATGAAATGCAAGTGCCATGTGATTGCTTTACTTTATCGCTATGGGTTAGCAATAGTTGTAGAAGCAATAGTTGGCGAGACGACCCCGACGCTACGATGGAGATCAAGGTGTCGAGCCGGTGACAATGGAGATCATGACGATGCTTTGGAGATGGAGATCAATGTTGGGGAACGTAGTATTTCAAAAAATTCCTACGATCACGCAAGATCTATCTAGGAGATGCATAGCAACGAGACGGGAGAGTGTGTCCATGTACCCTCGTAGACCGAAAGCAGAAGCATTTAGTAACGCAGTTGATGTAGTCGAACGTCTTCACGATTCAACCGATCCAAGTACCAAACGTATGGCACCTCCGTGTTCAGCACACGTTCAGCTCGATGACGTCCCTCGAGCTCTTGATCCAGTTGAGGACGAGGGAGAGTTCCGTCAGCATGACGGTGTGGCGACGGTGATGATGAAGTTACCGGTGCAGGGCTTCGCCTAAGCACTATGACGATATGACCGAGATGTGTAACTATGGAGGGGGGCACCGCACACGGCTAAGACAAATCTTGGAGTGCCTTTAGGGTGCCCCCTACCCACGTACATAAAGGAGGGAGGGAGAGAGGCTGGCCCTCCTAGGGGCGCGCCAAGTGTAAGGAGTCCTACTAGGACTCCTAAGTCCTACTAGGACTCCCAAGTCCTAGTAGGATTCCCTTTCCTTTTCGGAGTGGGAAAGAAGGAAAGGAGGGAGAGGGAGAAGGAAAGGGAGGGGGCGCCCCCACCCCTTGTCCAATTCGGTTTGGGCGGGGGGGGGGGGAGGCGCGCGCCACCTCGTGGCCCTTATTCCCTCTCTCCACTAAAGCCCAATAAGGCCCATTAACTTCCCTGACGAATTCCTGTAACTCTCGGGTACTCCAAAAAATACCCGAATCACTCAGAACCATCCCGATATCCGAATATAGCCTTCCAATATATGAATCTTTACCTCTTGACCATTTCGAGACTCCTCGTCATGTCCGTGACCTCATACGGGACTCCGAACAAACTTAGGTCATCAAATCACATAACTCATAATACAAATCGTCATCGAACGTTAAGCGTGCGGACCCTACGGGTTCGAGAACTATGTAGACATGACCGAGACACATCTCCGGTCAATAACCAATAGCGGAACCTGGATGCTTATATTGGCTCCTACATATTCTACGAAGATCTTTATCGGTCAAACCGCATAACAACATACGTCATTCCCTTTGTCATCGGTATGTTACTTGCCCGAGATTCGATCGTCGGTATCATCATACCTAGTTCAATCTCGTTACCGGCAAGTCTCTTTACTCGTTCCATAATGCATCATCCCGCAACTAACTCATTAGTCACATTGCTTGCAAGGCTCATAGTGATGTGCATTACCGAGAGGGCCCAGAGATACCTCTCCGACACATGGAGTGACAAATCCTAATCTCAATCTATGCCAACCCAACAAACACCTTCGGAGACACCTGTAGAGCATCTTTATAATCACCCAGTTACGTTGTGGTGTTTGATAGCACACAAGGTGTTCCTCCGGTATTTGGGAGTTGCATATTTCCATAGTTAGAGAAACATGTATTAGTCATGAAGAAAGCAATAACAATAAAACTTAAAGATCATAATGCTAAGCTAACGGATGGGTCTTGTCCATCACATCATTCTCTAATGATGTGATCCTGTTCATCAAATGACAACACATGTCTATGGTCAGGAAACTTAACCATCTTTGATTAACGAGGTAGTCAAGTAGAGGCATACTAGGGGCACTCTGTTTGTCTATGTATTCACACATGTACCAAGTTTCCGGTTAATACAATTCTAGCATGAATAATAAACATTTATCATGATATAAGGAAATATAAATAACAACTTTATTATTGCCTCTAGGGCATATTTCCTTCAATCTCCCACTTGCACTAGAGTCAATAATCCAGTTCATATCGCCATGTGATTTAACACCAATAGTTCACATCTTTATGTGATTAACACCCATAGTTCACATCGCCATGTGACCAACACTCAAAGGGTTTACTAGAGTCAATAATCTAGTCCACATCGCTATGTGATTAACACCCAAGAGTAATAAGGGGTGATCATGTTTTGCTTGTGAGAGAAGTTTTAGTCTATGGGTCTGCCACATTCATATATGTATGTATTTTGCAAATTTCTATGTTTACAATGCTCTATGTGGAGCTACTCTAGCTAGTTGATCCCACTTTCAATATGTATCTAGATCGAGACACAGAGTCATCCAGATCGGTGTCAAAGCTTGCATCGATGTAACTCTTTACGACGAAAGAACGTCGCCAGCGGTGGCGGGCGGCTAGAGGACGGCAGTCTATGAGAGCGTACTATGGGAGCGAGAGGATCGCCGTGCGTCCCCTTGATGAACCGCAGTGCCGACGTATTGGCGTGGTAGGGAGGGTAGCTTTGACGGAGTGAATGGAGTGGAGGGGGACGGAGGGAGGGGGTTTGGGGAATATTATTGGCTAGTTGGCCGAAGGGCGGTTGAATCTAGGATTTGGGGGGAATTTTTGGGTGGGGGGGGATTTTTGCGCGGTGGGCGGGGGGAGTTTGGCGCATGGTCGGTTTCTCCAAGTGCAGTCCCACGTGTCAGTGAAGAGGCAAGCCAAAGCGCGTTCCGTTTGTGTGAGCCGTGTGCAGGACCGAACATGTGTGGGGTGCAATGCGACCGCGACAGGGGTGCTGTGAGTGTATCGCCTTTTTTCCTTTTAAACTAGGTGCTTCGCCTCGTCAAAAAAAACTTGTTGCTTCACGCGATCCATTGATACTACTACTAGTAATCCGGTAATCCCGACTAAAACAACGCGGCCCAGTCTTTTCCTGCGCGATATGCTAGGAGGTTGGCTTAGTTGGTTTTTTAGGACGAGTAATGCTACACCTACGTAGTCCCAGTTACGTAATTAACATAATATGAAACGTGTGAGCTGTTGATTGTAGATTGGGGGAAGGGAGGGGGCCCACCACCATGAAAATCAGGGGAGGAGAGAGAGAGAGGCAATTTACGTTAACCCTTTCATAGGTTCCCATAGATGTAGAAAGATGTGAAATGCGTGAATGTGCATTTGCAGATAAGGCCTTCCCTCGTTCATCCTTTTCTCAAACAAGATCTTGATCTTCCGTGCAACACACGTGCATCTTGCTAGTACTCCTACAATATACTATATTATTGTGAAAGTTCATATACACTGGCCGAGATTAATGCAAACACGGTAGATTTTCATTACATTTCGAACTTTTATAGGACAGAAAATAAAAGAAACCCGACCCTAAACCTATTCTATGGCAGCGACTGATGTCCTCCATCTGCGATCTCCATGTACGGGGGCGGGGTTCAAGACCCGTGAAGTGAAGGTCCGGTCTCCGGCGAGGAAAAGTAGAACACGGGAGACGGACCGGCCAGTTGGCACACCATGCCCTGCTGCCTCCCATGCCCTACTCATCCACGGAGGAGTCCCCGACATCGGCGGTGCCGGACATTGGATGGCGGCAAGTAGGATGCGTGGCTGACGGTGCTCCCGTCGTCGGCCTCTAGCGTGGCCACCGCTTGTGCGGCGACTTGAGCGAGGGCGGCGACCTCGAGCTCCATCCCCGAAGACAAGCTCTCCCACAGAGCGTTCGTGCTTGCTGTCATGGCGGATGTGGTGCCAGGTAGGAGGACGATGCGCTATGGTGTGGAGGTTAGCTGGGCGTTGCCGCTTTAAGTAGCGCATTCCGATGAGGCCAAGCGTCCTGGTGCGTCATTAAGTCGCTGGAGTTGGTTCCTCGGGCACCAAGCCTCTTAACAACGGCATACGGATGGACGACATGAATGCGGGTAGCTGGCGCCGGCTGGGAACGCACCGTGCGACGGTGCGAGGGGCGAGGGTTTTGGTGTGCCAGGGTAGTCAGTTGCGGTCGTGGCAACGTTGGAGATGCCCTTTGCTCACATGCGATCGACGCATGTCATTGAAAAAGCAAGACGACCCGACATGGTCTTAGGTCCTGAGGATGCAGTTGGCCGCGCTACACCACTCTGCCGACGCGTCCCGGCGCCCTGTGCATCCTCAACGAGTTGGGTGTTGGGGTGTGTTTGGATTGTGGCCAAAGTGCACGTTACCAAAATTTTGGTCATGACCCAAAGATTGGTCTTTGTTTGGATGGTTGCCATTTTTTTTGGCATACCAATGAACTCTACCCAACTCTAGTTCATTTTTCTTGCCGATGTCTGAGGGAGTCCTGTACTAAGGGGTCCTCGAGCGTCCGACCTGTTATCCATGGGCTGGACTGATGGGCTGTGAAGACGTGAAGGCCGAAGACTGTACCCGTGTACGGATTGGACTCTCCTTGGCGTGGAAGGCAAGCTTGGCGATCAGCTATGAAGATTCCTTCATATGTAACCGACTCTATGTAACCCTAGATTCCCCCGGTGTCTATATAAACCGGAGGGTGTAGTCCGGAAAATACAGGCTCATTACCATAGTCATACAGGCTAGACTTCTAGGGTTTAGCCATTACGATCTCGTGGTAGATCAACTCTTGTAATACTCATATTCATCAAGATCAATCAAGCAGGAAGTAGGGTATTACCTCCATAGAGAGGGCCCGAACCTGGGTAAACATCGTATCCCCTGTCTCCGGTAACCATCAATCCTAGACGCATAGTTCGGGACCCCTACCCGAGATCCGCCGGTTTTGACACTAACATTGGTGCTTTCATTGAGTGTTCCACTATGTCGTCGACAAAAGGCTCAATGGCCCCTTCGATTGTCTATAGTGACGCTGTCTAAGGAGATACCTTCCTCCCCGGACAGATTATTGTATTCGATGGCTTCGTACTGCGGGCCAACTTGCTTGGCCATCTAGAGTAGATCGATAGCTATGCCCCTGGCCACCAGGTCAGATTTGGAAGCTTGAACTACGTTGCGGATATCCGTGGAGACTTGATCTTCAATGGATTTGAGACCATGACGATCGCTCCCCCTCACTCCGATGAACATGACTTAAATCTGTCATCAGACCAGATTCAGGAGATGGTTCCAGCAACAGCTACGACCTTAGATCCGGAGCAGATTGCACCATCCGACGCCACAGAATCCGCAGCGTTGGAGCCGCACCCGGACTCAACACCTGGGGATATTTGCGTCAACGGAATTCCGGACTCGTCTCCAGCTATAAGTTTCGAACCACACACGCCTACGGGCGCAGAGCTGGATTGGTTATCGATCTTCGAGTTCAGCGCCGCAGATATCTTCCAACACTCGCCCCTGGGCAACCTTCTAAATTCATTAAAAAACCTGTCCTTGGCAGGGGACTCACAGCCGAACTGTGTCCGGTTTGAGCTAGGGGCTGATAATGGAGAATTTCACTTCCCACCCGCCACCCACTTCATAGCCACCGTCGAGAACTTAACCGACATGCTTGATTATGGCTCCGAAGACATCGACGGTGTAGACGATGATGCCGATAAGGAGCAAGGCCAAGACCCGCCATTCACGGGACGTGGAACGATCGCCTCTTCGTACGACGTGTGCATGGTTGATACACCTAAAAAAGCTAGCGATGATGACAAAGAAGATCTAGTTGAGAATAAAAATCTCTTGAGACACAGTCTAAGTACCGGCGCCCTAAACACCGCTCTAAGTCATATTGCAGCAACACTGGCACCGGAGAAAATATTACTCCGGACGACGCTGAAAACAATGAAGACCATGTTGGAGCAAGATCCGAACAGGAGGAACAAGAAAACGGGCAAGCCAGCCCCGATGAACAGGACCTGCCCAGCGACATTTCGGAGGACGACAACTACCTTCCGCCCTCCGAAGACAAGGTAAGCCTCAGCGACGAAGACTTCATCGTACCCGAAGAATCCCTCGAGTAGGAGTGAGGGAGTCCTGGACTAAGGGGTCCTCGGGCGTCCGGCTTGTTATCTATGGGCCGGACTAATGGGTTGTGAAGACATGAAGGCCGAAGACTCTACCCATGTCCGGATTGGACTCTCCTTGGCGTGGAAGGCAAGCTTGGCGATCAACTATGAAGATTCCTTCCTATGTAACTGACTCTATGTAACCCTAGATCCCCCCGGTGTCTATATAAACCGGAGGGTGTAGTCCGGAAAGGATATACTCATTACCATAGTCATACATGCTAGACTTCTAGGGTTTAGCCATTATGATCTTGAGGTAGATCAACTCTTGTAACACTCATATTCATCAAGATCAATCAAGCAGGAAGTAGGGTATTACCTCCATAGAGAGGGCCTGAACTTGGGTAAACACCGTGTCCCCGTCTCATGTTATCATCGATCCTAGACGCACAGTTCGGGACACCCTACCCGAGATCTGTCGGTTTTGACACCGACGTTGGTGCTTTCATTGAGAGTTCCACTGTGTCATCGACGAAAGGTTCGATGGCCCCTTCGATCGTCTATAGTGACGCTGTCCAAGGAGAAACCTTTCTTCCCGGACAGATTTTCGTTGGCGGCTTCGTACTGTAGGCCAATTCGCTCGGCCATCTGGAGCAGATTGATAGCTACGCCCTGGCCACCAGATCAGATTTGGAAGCTTGAACTATGTTGTAGATATCCGTGGAGACTTGATCTTCAATGGATTCGAGCCCGCGACGATCGCTCCCCCTCGCTCCGATGAACATGACCTAAATGTGTCATTGGATCGCATCCAGGAGATGGTCCCTGTTGCTGCAACGGCCTTAGAACTGGAGCAGATTGTGCCATCTGAGGCCATAGAGTCCATGGCGTTAGAGCCGCACACAGACTCGACACCCTGTAATATTTGCGTCAACGAAACTTCAGACTCGTCTCCGGCTATAAGTTCCACACCACGTATGCCTGCGGACGCCGAGCTGGAGTGGTTATCGATTTTTGAATTCAGCACCGCAGACATCTTCCAGCACTCACCTTTGGGTGACATGCTAAACTCTTTAAAGAATTTGTCCTTGGAGACGGACTCACAGCCGAACTATGTTCGGTTTGAGCTAGGGGCTGACGATGGAGAATTTTGCTTCCCACCCGCCACCCACTTCATAGCCATTGTCGATGACTTAACCGACGTGCTTGATTATGGCTCCGAAGACATCAACGGTATGGACGATGATGCCGACAAGGAGCAAGGCCAAGACCCGTCATTCACTGGACATTGGACGACCACCTCTTCGTACGATGTGTACATGGTTGACACGCCTAAAAAAGCTAGCGACGATGACAAAGAAGATCCAGTTGCGAATAAACCTTCTAAGACACAGCCCAAGCGTCGACGCCCTAAATGTCGTTCTAAGCCTCGTCGCTCAAAATATGGCAACACTGGCACCAGAGAAAATATTACTCTGGGCGACGCCGAAAACAATGAAGACCCTGTTGGAGTAGAATCCAAACAAGAGGAACAAGACAACGGGCAAGTTAACCCTGATAAATAGGCCATGCCCAATGACCTGGATGACGATAGTTATCGTCCAGTCTCCGAGGATGAGGAGAGCCTCGGCAGTAAGGATTTCATCGTGCCTGAGGCACCGCTCGAGCAGGAGCGCTTCAAGCGCCAGCTAATAGCTACTGCTAAAAGCCTGAAGAAAAAGCAGCAGCAGCTCCAAGCCGATCAAGACCTACTCATTGACAGATGGACCGATGTCCTGGCAGCCGAAGAATACGGCCCTAAGCACCCAGTCAAGAGTTACCCGAAGCACAGACTGCTACCTCAGTTCAATGAGGAGGCACCAGATCCCGTACCTCCCTCACGCAATGCGGAACGACCACCACGTGGTCGGGATAGTGCGGCGGACCGACCACCACGCGGTCGGGATAAAACGGCAACTCAGGCCGAACAACAGCCCGCCCCACCGCCCCGCAAAAACAGAGACAAAATAACTTGGGACTATACATACGACCTTCGGCAGGAACTGGACAGTAGAGCATCATACAACAGATCAATCTACGGATCGCTAGGACGCTTCCCGACTCGGGATGACGGCTACCTATTCGGACGCGACGAACCTAGTCACGCTAGGGCCGATAACCGCAGACGGACTCCATCGGAGGTGCGCCGCGACACGGCTTGATGTAGAGGCATCGCACACCCTCTCTGCTTCACAGACAAAGTACTGGATCACAAATTCCCCGAGGGGTTCAAGCCCGTAAACATTGAATCATACGACGGAACAACCGATCCCGCAGTGTGGATCGAAGATTTTATTCTCCACATCCATATGGCTCGAGGAGATGACCTCCACGCCATCAAATACCTCCCACTAAAATTAAAAGGGCCAGCTAGACACTGGTTAAATAGCCTGCCTGAAAATTCCATCGGCAACTGGGAGGACTTGGAAGAAGCTTTTCTTGATAACTTCCAAGGTACTTATGTCTGGCCACCAGATGCCGATGACTTAAGTCATATAGTCCAACAACCTGGAGTATCAGCCAGAAAATTCTGGACTAGGTTCCTAACCAAAAAGAACCAGATCGTTGACTGTTCGGATGCCGAAGCCCTAGCAGCCTTCAAACACAACATCCGTGACGAATGGCTCGCCCGCCACCTCGGGCAAGAAAAGCCGAAATCCATGGCAGCCCTCACAGCACTCATGACCCGCTTTTGCGCGGGTGAGGACAGCTGGCTGGCTCATAGCAAAAACACAGCCAGCGAGGTAGGCCCCTCCGAGGCCAAGAACATCACCGGCAAGCTCCTGCGCAATAGACACAAATGCCAAAGCAATGGCGACAACACCGATGACACCACAGTTAACGCCGGATTCAGCACCTCCAAGTCCGGTCAACGGAAGAAGCCCTACAAAAGGAACAACGAGGGACCATCCAGCTTGGACCGCATACTCGATCATCCGTGCCAGATACATGGCACCCCAGACAAACAAGCGAATCATACCAACAAAGATTGTTGGGTTTTCAAACAGGCTGGCAAGTTAAATGCCGAGAGCAAAGAAAAGGGATCACAAAGTGAGGACGAGGACGAAGAGACCTGGCAGCCGAACACTGGGGGGCAAAAGAAATTTCCCCCTCAAGTTAAAACGGTGAACATGATATACGATACACACATCCCCAAAAGGGAGCGCAAGCGAGCACTCAGGGACGTCTACGCGGTAGAGCCAGTCACCCCAAAATTCAATCCATGGTCGTCGGTCCCGATCACTTTCGATCGTCGAGATCATCCAACTAGTATCCGCCATGGCGGTTCGGCCGCACTGGTCCTCGACCCAATCATCGACGGATTTCACCTAACACGAGTCCTAATGGACGGTGGTAGCACTACAAAAAAATACACTTCTGTGATGATACGTGTTTGTCATAGTAGGTTGCATTTTTTGTCATGCATGTACATCCATGACGATTTTATGACAGAATCAAGATAGTCATACCAGTGCTGTCGTAGAAGTGTTCCATGACATTACCAAAATTATCACCATGGAAGTGTCCACTTCCATGACGATAAATCACGCGTCACAAAAGTGTTTTCGTCAAGGGTGACCGACACGTGGCATCCACCGTAACGGAACACCGTTAAGCTATCGGGTCGGATTTTGGATCCGATAACCCGTTAACAGCCTTGACCAATGGGAAATTTCCACGTGTAAAATTCTGATTGGCCGAAGGGAACACCTGTTAGCTCGTCAGTGGGCCAGATGTCGCTCGTCCATTGCCTATGATACGTCGACACGTGGCTGGGCCCAACAGAGGCCCATATAGGTTAAAAAGGCCGGCCCAGTCAAAGGCCCGTAGTACTTAATCAGGTACTAGTGGGCCAGCCCAATAACGGCCTGCTTAATAAAGGCCCATTTACGGCCCGAAGCCAGATCTGGCCCGTTAATTGTTCGCCCAATATTTGGGCCCATTTACGGCCCGAAGCCAGATCTGGCCCGTTAATTGTTCGCCCAATATTTGGGCCCATTTGCGGCCCGAAGCCAGATCTGGCCCGTTAATTGTTCGTCGAATATTTGGGCCCAACTACAGCCCAGTGACTTTCGGCCTGTTAGAGGCCTGATGTAGACATGGGCCCATTTCAGCCCGGTGTGACTTTCGGCTTGGGAATGGCCCGTGCTGCCCATGGGCCATATATGGTCCGACGGGACATCGGGTCCACTAACGGTCCGTGGTAAAGGCGGCAACAGTTAAGCCCAATGTGACTTTGGGCCTGTTAAAGGCCTGTCGCGTAATTTGGCCCGTTGATGCCTGTACTAAGCTTTCGGCCTCTTAAAGGCCCATGATATCGGTGGGCCAACTAAGGCCCGAGATATGTTTCGGCCTGGTAATTGCCCGCGAGCTAACTGGGCCCAAAAAGGCCCTGTCTACATTTCGGCCTGTTGAAGGCCCGTCGACGACTAGTGAAAATTGAGGCCCAACATGCATTTTGGCCTGCTAAAGGCCCATGGTTTCATCTCGGTCGTAACAGGCCAGTACAATATTCAGCCTGTTAATGGCCCAATGCTACCTGGGCCAAACTAAGCGCTGGGTCGACAAAAGGCCCAACTAAAATATAGGCCGGTGTAAGTTTGGGCCTGGCACAATGTGTGAAGGCCCCAATCATTCGGGCCCAAGAAAGACGCAGGCCGGCCCAATTGTGGCCCGCTAAAAACCAGGCCCGTTAGAGTCGAATGTTTCAGCCCGGTCGACTACATCTGATTTTTTTCAGATAGCGAATGATGGCAGTAACTAGTAGGAATTAAGAACAAACCTACTCTATACAATAAAGAAATTACGGCATAGTAACTAAGAATAAACCTACACTATACAATAAAGGATTTAAGGTATATGACATCCACTAGGCATTGAAGTTCACCACCAGTGATCATAAAGCGCAATGAAGAAACAGATTACAAAAAATGGGCACCATTGCAGCATAACAAAATAATACTGAACCGAGACCACTTCCAAGACAGTTCAAGAAAGGTTAGCCTTGCGGGGGAACTGCTGTGCAAGCTGCTGAGCAAGGCTGTGAGACCGGCCCAGCATGTTGGTCATAGCTTCCAGGTGTAGCTGTTTAGTGATGAGGTTCTCATTGGTGTTCTCCGCAATATTTCTTAGAGATAGGACTTCAAGTCGAAGTTGAGTTGCAGAATGCCTTTCTGCTAGAACTTGGGACTGTAGAAGTCGAACTGATTCAGACAACGAATTCTTTGAGCTTGTCTGACTGTTAGTCTCAAGTAACTTGAACACTGCATCAAGACAAGACTTTGGGGTTGTCTCGCTATCTTCAAGATGTTTTGCCTTCTTTGCTGCAATATATGTTGGGTTTGTCTCACAGCCTTCAGCAGACTTGTGCATGCCATCAGGCATATCACCCTGAAACAAAGCAGATAGATGATAGGTTTTGCACGTGCATAAACAAAGATGATAATTGTGCTGTCAATTCCATCCAATTTCAAATTAGAAAATAAAGAGTAAGTTCAAAATATCAATAGCATAATTTGGCATTGTTCATAATGCGGGGAGCTTCACCACACTACTGGATTACCATGTCAACATAACAAGCATAGATGAAGGGCAAAGAAAATCATTGTATCTATTTTGGATAATGTGCATGGCATGTTGTTCATATCATTAGCCACATCAGTAAGATAAAACAGGAGATGACAAGGTGCAAATGTGGGCTGCTTCACCACACACTGGATTATAGATCCACAAAAACAAGCATCCATATAGGGAGTATTAAGTAATGTGCATGGTATGAATAAGGAATTTGGTTTTACAAGTAAAACTTAGAACTTACGGTTCTTGCGAACATGCATTTTGGTAGAAACATCAAACTAAACAACAACAAACGATAGGGAGTATGAGCAAATTAAACAGCAGTTGAGGATAAAGGCTTTAGAAGGACTAACTTACATTAACAGTTAACACCGGCTTTATAATGCCCTTCTCCATGTCAAGGGAAGGATAACTCAAGAATTTCAGTACAGAATCTTCTTCATAACCATTGCCTGTACTCTACATTTTGTAGAGAGTAATTGTAGATATGATAATACTGGAAGGGATAGAGGATAATGAAGATAAGATGCAGATTGATGCTACATAATCAACTACCAATCCCTGGAAGTACAAGCGTTACAGGACAAAATGTACTGACAAGAGCAATGGGCTACACTTCTGCATTGACATTGTCTGTGTATTCTACTTGTTGGTAAGATTAAATATAGATCTGATCTTTTTTAGTAAATGGTGGGTGAGGGAGTCCTGGATTAGGGGGTGTCCGGATAGCCGAACTATCACCATTGGCCGGACTCCTGGACTATGAAGATACAAGATTGAAGACTTCGTCTCGTGTCCGGATGGGACTTTCCTTGGCGTGGAAGGCAAGCTTGGCGATACAGATATGTAGATCTCCTACCATTGTAATCGAATCTGTGTAACCCTAACCCTCTTCGGTGCCTATATAAACCGGAGGGTTTTAGTCCGTAGGACGAACAACAATCATACCATAGGCTAGCTTCTAGGGTTTAGCCTCTCTAATCTTGTGGTAGATCTACTCTTGTACTACCCATATCATCAATATTAATCAAGCAGGAGTAGGGTTTTACCTCCATCGAGAGGGCCTGAACCTGGGTAAAAACATCGTGTCCCTTGTCTCCTGTTACCATCCGCCTAGACACACAGTTCAGGACCCCCTACCCGAGATCCGCCGGTTTTGACACCGACATTGGTGCTTTCATTGAGAGTTCCTCTGTGTCGTCATCTTTAGGCCCGATGGCTCCTCCGATCATCAACAACGATGCGGTCCAGGGGGATACTTTTCTCCCCGGACAGATCTTCGTATTCGGCGGCTTTGCACTGCGGGCCAATTCGCTTAGCCATCTGGAGCAGATTGAAAGCTACACCCCTGGCCATCACGTCAGATTTGGAAGTTTGAACTATACGGCTAACGTCCGCAGAGACTTGATCTTCGATGGGTTCGAGCCACAGCCAAGCGCGCCACACTGTCACGATGGGCATGATCTAGCTCTGCCGCCGGAAAGTGCCCTGGAGGCCGCACAAGTGTCCACTCCGACCCTTAGCTCGGAGCCGACTGCGCCGATCAAGGACGGGTGGCTGGACACCGCCTCGGGGGCTACTATCTCTATGGCGATTGAGCCGAACACCATCCCTGTCCTTTGTGAAGCTCGTGACTCCAAGGTGCCGAACTCCTCTCCGGACTCCGAACCTTCCGCGCCCCTGCCAATCGAATCCGATTGGGCACCGATCATGGAGTTCACCACCGCGGGCATCTTTCAGCACTCGCCCTTTGGCGACATCCTGAATTCACTAAAGTCTCTCTCTTTATCAGGAGAGCCCTGGCCGGATTATGGTCAGCAAGGTTGGGATGCGGACGACGAAGAAATTCAGAGCCCACCCACCACCCACTTCGTAGCCACTGTCGAAAGTTTAAACGACGTGCTCGATTTCGACTTCGAAGACATCGACGGTATGGACAACGATGTAGGAGATAAGCATGAACTTGCACCTATAAGGCAGTGGACAGCCACCTCATCTCACGATGTATAGATGGTGGACACACCTAAAGGAAGCGACGACGAGGAACAACGGGACGCCACGAGGGATCATTCCCTCGAAAAGCAGTCAAAACAACGACGTAAGCGCCGCTCAAAATCCCGCCTCGACAAAGACAGCAGCCATACAGACCCAGCCATAGAGCAAGGTGAACCGGTGGATGACGAACATGCCATCGAGCAACCGTTCGAATAGGACAACCTGGATAAACAATCCGTCCCCAGCGAAGATAACAGTCCGGACGATCTCACGCCGGACAAGTTGCTGGAGCAGAAGAACCTCCACAAAAGGCTCGTCGCCACTGCGCGTAGCCTAAAAAGCATAAGCGGAAGCTCCAAACAGCGAAAGATGCGCTCAGAATCAGATGGAGCGAAGTACTCAACACCACAGACAAATACGGCGATAGTCGCCGAACAGCAAGCTACCCGAAGTGAAAACTACTGCCCGAATTTGATGAGGAGGCCGTAGAGCCCCCGCAATCAAAGAACAAGGAGACCACCCGGTCGGATAGACGACCCCATGGCAAACATAGAGCGGCAAACGGCGCCGCACACAAGCTGGCATGTGACCCACACACAGATTCGCATCAAAAAGATGGTCCAGTTAGATCTATCTATGGGCCAAGAAAGCAAGCTCTAGTAAGCAATGCAACACATCAAGTATCCGAATATTATGGTACACCTAAATATAGGGGTGCCGCACACCCCCTATGTTTCATCGATGAGGTTCTGGATTATGAATTTCTAGTGGGATTCAAGCCCATAAACATAGAGGCATACGACGGAACAATAGACCCTGGAGTCTGGATTGAGGATTACATCCTCCACATACACATGGCTAGAGGAGATGACCTCCACGCCATAATATACTTACCCCTCAAGCTCAAAGGGCCAGCCTGACATTGGCTCAAAAGCCTCCCCGAAAACACCATTGGAAGTTGGGAAGAGCTCGAGGATGCTTTTCGGGCAACTTTTCAAGGGACCTATGTCCGACCTCCGGATGCAGACGATTTAAGTCACATAACTCAACAACCCGGAGAGTCAGCCCGAAAATTATGGAACAGATTCCTTACTAAAAAGAACCAAATAGTCGACTTTCCGGACGCCGAAGCCTTAGCAGCTTTCAAACACAACGTCCGAGATGAATGGCTCGCCAGACACCTCGGCCAAGAAAAGCCAAGAACAATGGCCGCATTAACAAGCCTCATGACCCGCTTTTGCATGGGAGAGGATAGCTGGCTGGCAAGATGCAATACCAGTGACCCAAGTACATCCGAAGTCAGGGATGGAAATGGGAAACCGCAACGCGGCAAGGACCAGCGCCGGACCAAGGGAAACAGCCTGAAGAGCACGACAGTTAACGCCGGATTCAAAAGCTCTCAGCAGAATCATAAAAAACTGCCCCTTAAGGATAACAGGGACGAGCTATCTAACTTAAACAAAATCTTGGACAAGATATGCCAAATCCACAGTACTCCCGGGAAGTCTGCAAACCATACCCACAGAGATTGTTGGGTCTTCAAGCAGTTCGGCAAACTCAACGCCGAACACAAGGGGCTCGACACACCAAGCGAGGACGATGACGAACCCCACAAGCAGAGCACCGGAAAACAAAAGAATTTCCCACAAGAAGTCAAAATAGTAAACTCACTTCACGTGACAAAAGGGAAAAATAGAGCGGCGCCAATAGAGGTACGCGCCATACAGCCCATCCCAGAGGAGTCCCGCCACTGGTTGTTAAAACCAATCACCTTCGACCATCAGGATTACTCTAGAAGTATCCGGAATGCAGGATGGACTGCCTTGATATTAGATCTGATAATTGACGGACTCCAATTTACACAAGTCCTAATGGACGGCGGCAGTGATCTAAACCTGCTATACCAGAACACAATCCGCAAAATGGGGATAGACCCAACCAAAATTCGCCATAGCAACACTTCCTTTCAAGGGGTAATGCCAGGCCCATATGCCCATTGTACGGGCTCTCTACTGCTAAAAGTTGTGTTCGGCTTACCCGACAACTTCTGCCGTGAAAAGTTAACCTTCCACCTCGCCCCGTTCACAAGTAGCTACCAAGCACTACTGGGACGCGAAGCTTTCACCCGCTTTAACGCAATACCGCATTATGCATCCCTTACACTTAAAATGCCCGGTCCGCGAGGCATCATCTCCTTAAAGGGAAATACCGAGTGTTCCTCGAGCGCGGAAGATGGTGTGACTGCCTTGATAGCCACACACTAAGCCGGCTTCACCAATCAAAGCACCTAAACAGGTCGTTCAGACCCCGGACATGGCTAGACGAGTCCGGCGTAAACATACAAGGGCTTACTAGCCGCATACCCCTATACAAGGGGCTCCGCGCATGTACAACTAGAGGCAATAAAGCTCAATTTTATTCATTTTTTGAATTGTACTTTGTTTATTTAGTATAACATACATTTTCGCATGATCTTTTTCAAGTAAGTTCCCCTCTTTTACAGATGAACACCGTGCTACACCCGTCCAGGATACGGTACAACGGAGACACAGGCACATACGTGCAGTAGGGACCCGTGACAAGGATTCTTTTCAGATTAAGACCATGCGTAAACCTTTTTTACTGTCTCTTGTTGATACACATCCCCTGGTTTCTTGCCATAACCGAGGAGGAGGCTGGCGTTTTGGCATGGGCCACGTCAGAATTTTGCACGTACCTAGACACCAGGGGCTTATTACCAAGGGCGTTGTTCGGCCCATTTTCATAAAGACCGAATACCTTAGGGAGTGTTCGGCGTCTCGAGTTAGGCCTTATATGCATCAACTCCGAATTATGTCTTTGGTCAAATGTTGGGTTTGCCCGGCTCCTGTGTTTTGCTGCCTTACGTTCCGCTCTATCGGCTAAGGCGGCACCAGGAGAACTACTGCGATTGTGCCCCGGTTCGGCCAGGCGAGCACCTCAGTAGAGAAAGCCAAAAACTGACTGTCATGATATAGCGTGAGACTGGTCAACCACTCGATGACCCGCTGGAATCTATAGGATTCCTCCGCATTGACGAAGGGCCGTTTCCCGGTCAGGCACATACGCGCCCTGAATTCGGGTGAGCGCGGTGCCCCTAGGGGCTATATAGTAGCCCCACTGTCAAACTCCTCTGGCTAAGTGAAAGTGATAAAGCATTATAGTCCGGTTGCCTAGTTTGCAGCGCTACCACCTCCTTTATAGGACCAAGACGTTGGATCAAGTGCTGCAAACACCCCCGCATTATATGCGTGGGGGATGAAGCCGAAGACTGCCATCTTTTAGGTTATATATACATATACATTAGCGGCCGCACAGGAGGTATTTTAATTCTTGAAAGGCATAAGTATAAAAAGCTTTTATATTCCATCGATACATTGTTTCACAATAATACATGTTATTCAAACATAATATCCTTCGAGCACTGCGTCTCTATTAAACGAGCGCCCCGCAGAACTTCCTGAAAATAGTGCTCGACAGGTACTCGGCTTCCGTCTGAATCTTGGGATGCAACATCGGTGGCCTTCATCTCCGCCCAGTATGTCTTGACATGGGCAAGAGCCATCCGCGCACCCTCTATGCATGCCGACCTCCTCATTGCATTGATATGCGGCACCGCACCAAGGAACTGCTGCACCAAGCCAAAATAACTCTTCGGCTCGGGCCTTTTTGGCCACAAAAGACTCACGACATCCTTCATGTCAAGTCCGGATAACCTATTCAGCTCCGCCCATTCGGCCAAGCGATCGGTTAATGGAAGTGGGCGCTCTGGATTATGGAACTGCGACCATTTCGTGATCCTTTTGATCTCGGAAGTGTTCGGCCGTGTCCGCGGCACTTGCCGCCAAGTCCAGATAAGCATCCTCCGCACTCCACAGCCGGTCCAACTGAGCATATTTAGGATCCACGAATTTCCTCCGCAGCAGAAAGGGCTTTCCAGCCACAATATCTCCGGCCCGACGCAACTCCTCCTTCATAGCTCTCATCGCAGAGCGAGCATCCTTGGCCTTGGTAGTGGCCTTCTTCAGGTCCTCTTGCACCACTTGATCTTCTTTTTCAAGAAGCTTGCAGCGGTCGGCAGCATTCTTTAACTTCACGACCATCTCGGCCATTTCCTTCTTGCTTCGGCAGTGAGCAGCCTGTTCGGCTTTTAGCTCTTCGACTGCCTTTAAGGCAGCCGCATCACTCTTTCTGGCCTGCTCCTTGGCTCGGGCGAGCTCCGCCCGAAGGTTCTCCATGGCAGCGGCACCATCTGCATCAAGCATACATGTTGTAAGGCACGGGCATCAAGCTCCCTTACCAGGTGTCCGCGGAGAAATTGCATACCTTGTGACTCGTCGAGTCTCTTATTGACAAGCGCGATGTCGGCATCCGCCACGTCAAGTTGCCGCTTTAGTTCGGCAAATTCATCAGTCTGGCTAGCCACCGGACCCTTCGTCACCTACATAGGAAGGGCGACACATTATACTTGGGATTATGATCCTCGGCACGCTGTAATTTTTGACAACACACCGAGCCTTAGGGGCTACTATCTACACAGGGAGCATTTTATATGCGGAACTGTCAAAAGGTACAGCATTTTGCGTACCTCAAAACCTGTCAGTAAACTTCTGACGGCTTCGTGCAATCCGCTCTCAGCGGATGAAATCCTTTCAATCACCGTACCCATTAATGCACGGTGATCTTCTGAGATAGACGCTCGCCCGAGCAGATCCTTCAGCTCCTCCGACCGTACACCAGGTGGTGCCAGACTCGTCCGATGGCCTTTTTTGAAGGCCGAACGCGGAGGGCTTTGAGGGGACATACGACTGCCTTCCGGCCCCGCCGGACTCGGAGAAACCCTCCGCGAAGACACCTTAGGGTCGCCCGCCTCGCAAGATGGTACGGTAGGGGGAGGCATTTCGCTCTCCATCATCTCCGGACGAAGATCCCCCAAAGATGAGCTCTGCTGAGAAGGGCTGAGATCCGAACTACAAGGTAAAATTTCGGTTATCTTCATCAGAAATAGGCCAGGGATACCCTTTATTTAAAAAAACTCCCCTTTTTACTTACGGCTCGGTGGAGGGCTGATCCCCTTGGGGGCACAATGCGGCCGAGGCATCTCTCGGCGCAGGACCCTCTGACGAAGATTTCTTCCCCCGCTTTGAGACCATGGTCTCCGGGTCTTCAGAGGCGGTCCTCTTCTTCCCTTGGATGGAGGGATTCTCGATCCCTCCTTTCCTGACAGCCTCCTTCGCGGAGGCAGTAGCTTCCTTGTTCCCCCCTTCACCTTCTTTCGAAGGCGCAACCTCCAGCATCCTGGTTAACACGGGATCCGGCATGGTCTCAGGGAGGGGGGCCGGACATCTGATTAACTTTGCTTTCGCTATCCACTTCTGTTCAAGGAACAACTCTTTTAAAGGGCAAGTTCGTGATAAATATGGGATAGCGTGTCCAGGTACATGGCTACTTACTTGAGTATCCGGGCGATTGCAGCTCAGACTTGTGTCCTCGGTCAAGTCCGGACACATCGCTTGCAATCCGAAGAAAAGCTTGTACATCTCCATGGGCATTGCACCCATAAAATGTTGGAGAGCTCGTGGTCCCTCCGGGTTAAATTCCCACAGGCGGAGGGGGCAACGTTTGCAGGGCAGGGTGTGATGAATCAGTATGACCTGCACTACTACGACCAGAGTGATCTCTCTCTCTAGGAGGTCTTGAATGCGGACCTGCAACAAGGGCACGTCCTTGGACGGCCCCCAGTCAAGTCCTTTATTGACCCATGACGCCAGCCGCGGTGGAGGACCCGAGCGAAAGGCAGGTGGCGCCATCGATTTGGTGCCCCTGGGAGCTGTGATATAAAACCACTCTTGTTGCCATAGGCCGAGCTCCTCTTGAAAAGAGCCCTCGGGCCATGGAGCATCAGCATTCTTGCTTATAACAGCCCCTCCGCACTCTGCCTGCTGCCCCTTGATCATCTTCGGCTCCACTTTGAAGGTCTTGAGCCACAATTCGAAGTGAGGGGTAATGCGGAGGAAGGCTTCGCATACGACAATGAATGATGAGATGTGGAGGATGGACTCCGGATCCAAGTCATGAAATTCCAACCCATAGTAAAACATGAGCCCCCTCACGAAGGGGTCTGTCGGGAAGCCTAGCCCCCGAAGAAAGTGAGACGCGAACACCACGCTTTCACCAGGCTTGGGAGTGGGAATAACCTGCCCTTGGGCAGGCAGCCTATGCGAAATTTCGCCGGTTAGATACCTGGCATCTCTTAGCTTTAGCACGTCTTCTTCCGTAACAGAGGAAGGCATCCACCGGCCTTGCAGGTCGGAGCCGGACATCATCGAAGGTCCGAAGCGTCTGAATCTGGAGCTTTGGGTGTTGGAACTCGAGGCGAGGGGCGGATTCGATTGAGATTGAAAGAAAGGAGTGGAGCCTTGGTCTCTTTATAAAGAGGTTGAATACCAAGAGCCTTCCCCGTGACCGTTCGGGACTCGCCTTCGATAAAGGAGACGTGCCAATGGGCATGACTGGGTTACCCGCGCCCATATTAATGAGAATCCCAGAATAAGGGGACACGATCTCTGCTTTGACAAGACGTGCCAAGGAAACCGCCTCGCTAAACATGCTGAGGTGGGATAGTAAAACGATTCGAATAAAGGCTTGGCCGTGGTGTGATGTCACGCCACGGAATACGTCAGCATATTGAATTTGTGTAAATATTATTCTCTCTACGGTGGTATGTGGAACTTATTTTGCAGAGCCGGACACTATCCTTGTGTTCAAAATCTTCTATGAAGTATTCAGAGGAGGAACCCTCCTTGCAATGCCGAAGACAATATGCGCACCAGACTCGTCGTCATTGAAGCCTGGTTCAGGGGCTACTCAGGGAGTCCTGGATTAGGGGGTGTCCGGATAGCCGAACTATCACCTTTGGCCGGACTCCTGGACTATGAAGATACAAGATTGAAGACTTCGTCCCGTGTCCGTATGGGACTTTCCTTGGCGTGGAAGGCAAGCTTGGCGATACGGATATGTAGATCTCCTACCATTGTAACCGACTCTGTGTAACCCTAACCCTCTTCGGTGCCTATATAAACCGGAGGGTTTTAGTCCGTAGGACGAACAACAATCATACCATAGGCTAGCTTCTAGGGTTTAGCCTCTCTGATCTCGTGGTAGATCTACTCTTGCACTACCCATATCATCAATATTAATCAAGCAGGAGTAGGGTTTTACCTCCATCGAGAGGGCCCGAACCTGGGTAAAAACATCGTGTCCCTTGTCTCCTGTTACCATCCGCCTAGATGCATAGTTCGGGACCCCCTACCCGAGATCCGCCGGTTTTGACACCGATAGTGGGCGAGGGAGATACGATGCAGAATGCTACAAAATGAACCAATCCCTCTTCCCATAATACAAGAGTGTTTTGAACACTGGTGTACTGTACAAAACGTTCTTATAATGTGGGACGGAGGGAGTAGTTGTTAATGTAAGTACAGTGATAGACCATGTTCAGTCCTTACAAGAGGACCGTAGAGCTAAACCTCTTCAAAAGCATTGGGTTGATTCTAAATTTATGTAAGAGTCCATACAGATCTTATAATGTCCACCAAATGGACGATTAGAAGGCTAACATGTGCAGTGATGCTACATAATCAAACAGCTATGAAAGTAAGTATGGTCATACAGGGCAAGAGGTACTCACAAGAGCAATGCAGTGTGCAGTATAGTTGCGAGATTCTGTGGTCCCTTGAGAACGAATGTTCTTCTGCTAACAATTTTCGTACAAGTGAGACATTAAGGCAAATGCAGAAATGTAGTTCAAATTGTGATGTGATATCATAGATAGTACCTTACACTGCAGCTGAGACCAATGTGTAACAAGATTATTCCAGTCACCGATGGATAAATGTAGCACCGGAGACTTTACAGAAATTTCGTTCAGAGGCTTGCCATCGAAGTGCGCTTGCCTCAGGTAGGAACGATACTTCATCAATGAGTGCTTGAAAACCGTAACCAACCCTTGCTCGTCATCACAATCCAGTTTGCTCCTCGCCTATTTAAAAGAATGAAATCTTGTGTCTTTTGTCAGCAGAAACATATGCAGTAATGACCATGAATAACATTAGTACATTACTTACGCGTAAGTTGCGAAGTAAGACTGGAAATTGTTTTGTGTCTGCGGTATAATCTTTCCATGAAGGAAAGATGTGCACAAAGTTCCAGACAACAACATAAGCTTCGTCTTCTAAACTGGGAAGAAATGGAACAGGGGTCCTATTTGCTGCAATTGGGGCTCTCTCTAGTTTGAAAAGGGATTTGGCAACTAGATTTGGTGTACTCTTTGCTGGAATGGGGGTTTTGCATCGTACAGCTGGTGCTATGTCAACTGGCATAATCATACTGTTTGCTGCAGTTGGGGTCTGCTGAGTTGGGGCATCAGAAATGACCAGCGTAGTAGGGCTAGAGTCTGCTAGAGTTGGGGTGTTTTGTGGGTCAAGTGATATTGCAACTACACCTAATGGGCTATTTGATTTATTAGGTGCCACTACCTTTTCCAAATACTTTGCTTGTGCTCCTCCACGATCAGCAATCGCCCTCTTCCTTTTGAATGTCTGATACACAAGAACAACATTTGAATGGATAAATATGGTATGATGACAGATGGAATATGTACTGAAAATGGATAGGCAGGGCGTATTCATATACACGATGTGTAAACTAAGCTAATGGCAGTTCAACAAAGTAGAAGCAATGCAAAGCATCGGTTGCAAGATATGTGCGAGCAATGTAACCTTGGAAAGTTAGAGCAAGTGCCTTGATGGGTGAATAAGATAGGGCATCTTCCTCTGACTCCTCCACTAGGGAGCTGCATTGACTTAGGTCTCCCTCTAGCTCAGAATCACTATTAGGATCATATTCTGAGCATGAACCTGTAGGTGGAGAGCGTTTGCATTGCATTGCATCCAGACTTGATTTCAGTCCCTTAATGCCAAGTTTGACAGCCATGGCATTGTTCTGCTTTATTCTTTTCATGCGCACAAGCTCATAATCATTATGATGCTGTTCAGAATCTGAGATTCATGAAAACATAAAAAGTAGTCAGATTATCTATGGAATGCATTGCGGATTCAACTCAAAGAGTGTCTCCCTATAAACCGCTGCATATGCAAAGTTCACCTCCCCAACCGTGCTGACCAGACCACACACAGAAATACAAACCCCTTATGTCTCTATAACAGGCAGGCACACATTTCAAAACTGAAGTAGGAACATTAGAATCATATGAAATTCATATTTGAACAAATAAACTAAGCAATTATGAGTGGCATAATGTTTAGCTTCAAGGGTGGAGTGTTGGTAGTGCGACACAAAGCAAGTAGGCAGATTGTATTCCATGTAAAAGATCAAAACCTATGTAAAAGTTGGAAATGACACTTTCTTTCTATACAATGCAGTGTTCGTTGCCCACACATGATGGAAGAGATCACATAGAGAAATACTATTCACTCATGTCTACGGTTCCAGTATTTAGAAACAGGGTGGTCCACCCTAAAAGAATATTGACAACAAATATGACAAGGCAAGCATAGATGTAGTGAATCAATCATTTACTTGTGAGCTTACTAGGACAAGTATGCAGAATTGTAACTGCAGTAAGAGACCGTCCAAAATCTGAATGAAGAAGTTTGTCTAGCACTTATTGTTTGCAACTAATCAACATGAATAATTGGATATTATATCGAATGAGTAAGAAAGACAAGTAAAATTGTCAACAAACCTGGCTTGCAGTACCAATCTGGGTCAATGTCACTACGACCAACAATCCAAAATGACTAGTGTCTGTTCCGAGGGCCGGAATTTTGAAAACCCTGTGAACTTTAGAGGTACTAAAGATTATCGAAATACATCTGAACCATTAAGTGTAGGTAGAACTAAGCACACAACAAACCCTAATGATAGTCCTGCCTAATGAGTAATGAATCGATTAAAAAATGGGTGATGAGGAGTGGCTGCTGAGTGTTGAGGATGTATCTCAAGATAAATCGGGTTGGCTTGGTGGGTGCTGCACGCCTGAGCCCTGAATGGACTAGGAAGGTAGGCACGGCGGCGCGCCCAGGCAGCGGTGATGCTGTTGGGCGAGCGACTCCTGGCCTCCTGTTAGTCGGGCGTCTCCTCCTAGAGTCATGCTGTCCGGGGACGGCAAGTCACCGGCGAGGCAGGCGGCTGGGGGCAAGTAGAGATCGAAAGCGCGAAGCAGAACGGAGGGGAATCGGGGCCTGGGACGACCCAAAATCCCAGGGTGGGCCGGCCCACCATGGGCACCCTGTAGAGATACACATCCGAGCGGCGAACATGCATTTTCGAAACTAATTTAGGAACATTTAGTTGACCAATTAAACAACTCTATTTTAATAATATTAGATTCGTATTTGAACAACTAAGCTTGTTTAGCTTGATGGGTGGAGCAGTGTTATTATGACACGGAGCACGTATTCTGATCGTATAGTGATCATAAAAGGGGGGAACTCTAAGCATATTTTTTTTAGCAAAAGAGGGTTTCCCCTCCGATTTCTATTAAAGAAACCACCACGGAACCAACATGATCAATTAAACCCTAAGCATGATCAATTAAACCGTATTATGGCTGTGCCATGGCAGATTTGAAGCTGCAAACCGGAGAAATGATATTTAGCATCCATTGTTTGCTTCGAACTAAGAACTAAATTCTAAGAGCTGAAAAGAAAGTATAGTAACAAAGTTAAGATCTATTTTTGGTTGAGATAAAAAAGTTGAGGAGATATGAAGTACCACCTCTCTTGCGGCGCCGTGTAGGCATCGGGGGTGCGATGGCTGTCGGTGGCGTTGAAGCAGATCTGCGACGGTAGACGGGTGCATCGGGGGATAAGTCCCGATGCGGTGGAAGAGAAGGTCGTGTGAGCGGCCCCGACAAAGAGGACGACGGTGCCGATGAAGCGAGAGGACGCGATGCAAGGCTATTGGTTTGTCACCATGGATGAGAAACGTCCATCTCTAGCATTGGACGACGCGGTCTTGGTAGGCGCTCCGGCATGGTGGAGGACGGTGGTGATGGATGTGGTGGAGGACGTCGACGATGGATGGGATTTCTGTTTGAATTAGAACCAGGTCCGCGATGGAGATGAAGTTCTCAAAGTCATGCCGTGTGAACTGGAAGACCTGATGATGAGTTCTACTGCTGAACTATCCAGTTGTTGTGTCCTTGTCGCCACATGTCCTAAACTAGTGTTTTCCTATAGCTTTGTTGTCAGGCGTGTTCTCGAGGTTGTACTTGACCACAACAATTTCCTGGCTGTGCCTTCGATTACGAAGGGTGTGGTTCTTGTAAAGATTCCCAACAAATCTGATGCGGCCAGTCTTCATCATCATGTTTATGAGTGGAAAGACCACTCTGTTAGGTTCTCCAAGGTTCACAAGATGGTGATGGTGCATGTAGACATCTCACACGAAGTCCATGGCCTAGTCAGTTATGCAGGGTTTATCCCGTAGGTCGGTGGCAAGAAATAGTCTACAGAGTTTAGTTAGTGCAACTTTGCTTGTCTGTAGTAAGTACTATTGTTCAGTACTTGATTTGTGTTGGTGAACCCTGTATTGTTTATTAGTACTGCTGCTTTTGGTGTGTGGTCAGTCCTAAGAACGGTCTATGTTAATGTCTGTCCACTCAATTCAGTCTGTATATTTTGAAGTATCCAGATCATATTTTTTGTGAGGACGGTTTATCAATTGTGGTTACACTCCAATATCTGTATGCATTGCAGGGTTTATCGCACCCACCAGGATTTCCAGTCCCAAGGATGTTCAGTCCATACGATTTGTCACGACCTTTGGACTATCCTGCTTGTGGGAGTAGGCGGGGCCCCTGCATGCCACGCGTAGTTGGACGATCAATCTTCTGTTTAGTACTTCAACATAGTGATTTCCTGGCAAAGATTCACTCGTGTCACATCAAGTAAATCTTATTGATTTAATGTCATGTTTTCTTTCTTTTCCTGCAATTTTACGATGCAGGTTTTGCCATGTGACATTCATCACAGAATAAACCGTTTGGTTTGCTCTACGATGGCTATTTTTGCAGTTTTCACTTCTTATGTCATGTCAGTAATGAAGGCACAGTCCATCACTTATATTACTGAAAAAAATTGGATCAGTCTATTGTCTGAGTACAAGCTGAATCCCTATGATGAACTGCAGTTTGGTTTAACAAAAACGCCACAATTAGTCCTTCTCGTGTTTAAAAGAAATGAAGAAAAAAACTGGATCACAGTCACGGATCCTAGTCAAGTTAGAAAGCTGATCATAGCAGACCAGACACGATCGCCGCTGTCTCGCACATCGGTACCACCTTCAGCAACGGATCGAGCACCGACAGTTGCTCTAGCACTGACAACGGCAGGAGCTCAGTCTGATCCAGCTGAGGATTGGGCACCGACCGCGTCAGCGGATCAGTCTGATCTACCAGAGGATCAGGCATCGGCACCGACACCTGCTCCGACACCGGCACCAGCTCTACAAGGAGCACCATCTCCGGCAGTAGCAACAGTTTCGGCACCTGCACCAACACTTGCACTTGCATCTGCTCTAGCCCGTGCAGTTGCACCGACAATAGACTGGGTTGCAGTTCGCACTTCATATAATAAAGTCCTTACAAAAACCTACATGTCCACCTTCTTGGTAAGCATTGGCCGCCCAAGTGCTTCGTTCTTTTTTATTTCCATGTTGTTTCACATGATTCACTATGTTGATCTAACTGTTTGGGTATGTCTTCTTGTTTGCAAACAGAGAATTCCTAGAGCAACGAGGGAGTCGTTCAACAATCCGGGCGACCGCGGCCAAGTTTCTCTTACCATGCGCAACCTTGGGGTGAATGAACCTGCTCAATATACCATAAGTACAAAGGATGGTCACATGATGATTGATGCTAAAGGATGGTCAAGGTTCAAATCTAAATCATATCTTGCGGTAGGGGATGATGTCAAAATTGAACTTTCTCGGCAAGGAGAGCTGGTCCAAATCAACTTTGAAATTCTTCAGTAGTAGCACGCAACTATCGAACTGATCTATCCTCCGAGAGATTTTGATGTAATAATCTGGCATGGTGAAACAAGTGTCCTGTGTGTATAAGTAGTACGACAGTATTATTTATCACATGGTATATCATTGATAGAATTGCAACTTTGATTACTGGTTAGGAACTATCGTTTGATTTCATTCCAACAACTGCCGTGCTTTATTCAATTTTGTGTATTCGCCTTGCGACAGCATCTAAAACCAGCGCCGTACCGATCGCTTGCAATATGAAAAGTGCTGAGGTAGAACACATGGGCCCCCAAACATGCAGGGTCGGCATGCGGCCCAAAGTCCAGAACCGTGAGCCTATCTGAGTATTATATTCTCAGCTGAACCCCCATAAAAAAAGCTGAACCCCCATAAAAAAAGCTGAACCCCCATAATGCCTGTGTGTTGCAGAGGGAGTATATTTCTCGGAAAGGTGAGCCTGCCTGTGATATAAAAGATTTGTATATTTCTTTAAAGAGGGAGCATCTCTCTATCAAAAAATATATTTATGTGTAACTAGTTACTCCTGTCTTTGTACTTCCTTTCGCTAATATGTGGGGAAACCGTCAATGGGGTCCACGTGCCATATGCACAAATTAGAGTGCACAACTTCACGGTAGACACACCCCGGTCGTAGCGCCGCAGTAATGCCCAATGAGCCATCAAATCACAACCCCCCCTTTCCAGCTTTAGCAGTAAGCTAGACGAACGAAGCGGCAATATTTCACTGGGCCTGAATCCCCTTCTCCCTCGTCTGCTTGTTCAGAGAAAACCCCCTCTCGGCGATTGCATAGGTTTTTCTCATGGAGAACCATGTATGAATTCTTCATCCATCCCTGATAAATCCAAGTCCCTTGGTCACAGGTAATACTAGGATGGCAGCCGCCGTCGTTGATGCATTTTTCTTCCTACTGTATCTTGTGTGTTTCATTTGCAGTGCCCAAAGTGCGAGTACCCTACAGGTTTCTGCGCCCTCGGCGAGACACCACACTTGTTCCTTCTCATCCTAACACAACATTTTGAAACGCACACAGTATGTTCCTAGAATCCTCTTTTCTATCCGGGAGGGTGGTTTTTTTTGAACATGCTGTGTTCTCATATTATTTTTCCTGCAATGTATTATTTACTCTGCCAGAACACATGTACTCAAGATGCTCAGCCTTGCCATAACTGAATACACTGGTTTAATGGTCACAGTGAAGACAAGCCATGGATATAAGTTCCGAGTTGGGTTCATGAACCAAGAAGATCGCTGTTTTTTATGGCAGAACTTGGGTAAACTTTCTCAAGTCTTACGGACTGAAAGTTGGCGCACGAATGTTGATGGAAATAGCAGAACCTGGTCTCATCTTCACTGCGATCTTCCACCCCCGACGTTGTTCCAATTGTTCATCCATGTTAGTTTTGTATCTGGTTCTTGCTTGTTGCCTCGATTACTTCTTAATCCACCTATTCTGTCTAACTAATCACAATTTAACTTTAGAAGTAGCAACGAATCTCTCAGGAAGATGCTACTTCTAACTAATATTTTCTTATAATTGGTGGCACGTGTAGGTTTTTTCAGAGTTAAGCAGTCTGCTCGTTTGTTACTCTGTAATAACTCGGCTGTTATTGATGGCACTGAAGTTGACTGGATCGAAATCCACAAGTTCCTACACTTTATTGATCGTCTTGAGGTCCTTGTGGGGTGTTTCAATGGTGGAAGGCCACGTGGGATATGTGTGCCACTGCTGCACTCGTTGAACAGGTCCAACTGTGTCGAGAAACTTATGGTATGAGCTGTTTTCTGTTATATATGTTGTTCATAAACTATTGCTTATACACAGTTTTACAGCTGTGATATTCTTGAAACAGGAACTACCCAGTTCTATTGTTCCTATACAGATGCCTGACCATGGTCGGGTCAGACTTGCGCTTGGTCACAACATGATGTTTATGTCGACCTACTCAATTCCCCTTGGAGGTGAAAAGATACTTATTCATGGGTGGTCTCAAATAATGAATGCCCGTCCATCTTGGAGAATAGGACAGAAGATTATGTTCATGCTTTTCCATGTCTCTAAAGCGAATATCCTGTTTATTGACCATATTGCGAGATGAAGCCGCTTTCAGAAGGTTGTGGATGCGCGGGGTGGCGCCTGGGCCTTGTCCTGGGGCTTGGTGGCCTCACCCTTGGTTAACTGTAGGCAAAGTAGCACTGTTCGAGGCGTGCTTTGTATGGTTGAACCTGTATAATTACTCATACTGCTTTCAGCTTTGGTTGTTAAGTGCCCCTGCTGGTTTCAGTTAAGGTTGTTAAGTACTCCTGCTGCTTTTACAGTCTGTCGTGTTTCTTTAGTCCTGTCTTCCTCCGGCTGCCAAAACCAAACCAGCGCCGGCGGGGCCGCCTGCTTCCGCCTCCCATGGCTGGCTGCGCCTCAGCGCATGCATCGCCGCCCCACCGTCTCTTAAATCGTTAACGCCGATGTCCTCCGCGCGCTTTGATGTGCTCGCCGCGGCGCCGCCCTCTCGCGTTGTCAACATGGTCAACAAACAACAGGAATTGGCAGAAGTACGTGGAGAGGATGACAGTATGGGCCCACCACGTCAGTGTATGGAAAAATAAAATGCTTCCTCCTAGTGTTTTCCTAACATCTGGGACCCACGACATTGTGAGTGTATATAGTCAATAGACAAGAGAATGGCACAAGATCGGCTGACACCTGGGACGTAGCTACTCGAGCAGTATTTTTTGTTATTGTTGAGACGGAGCAGGGTTTGAACTGGGCTGTGGCCCTTCTAGCCCAGGCTTATATTTTATGTTCACCATGTGACCAGCCCAGCTATTTTTTCTTTGTGAAAATGAGCCTACTTTATTTTTTCTAAAGAATACCCAATCCAGGCCTACTTATTTTTCTACGCCCTCATGGGCTGCAGCTCTTTCAAGATGCCTGCAAATCTTGAAAGTAATATGAAATGGGTTGTAAATATAAAAACAGATGACAAATTGGCAATTACTTTATAATTTTTGAATTTTTTCACATTTTCAGATTCCTATTTCACTATGCATTAACCTAATTTAAATATATCTTCAAAGTACTTTAAATCTGTCTCAACATTTCGGTAATAAAAATAGTATGGAACCCACAAAAATATGCGAAATTGGCCCTGGCCAACCAAAAAAAAATGACTGCAGTAAATTGCATAAGAAGTTGCCATGAGCTATATATAAATTATTAAAAAAAAAGAGGGAGTGGTCCGACTTGTGGGCCTGTTTAGTTGACGCGTATGCAAGATTTTTTTAGTTATTATATACGTCAACAAACGATTCTAGCAGATGTAACTGTTGGATGTCAATCCAACGGCCGTCGTGTTTCTTCAATCTCTGGTCTTCTTGCTCCAGCCGCCAAAGCAACGCTGGCGGGACCGCCTGCTCCCGCCTCCCGTGGCCGGCTGTGCTGCCGCGTAGGCCTCAGCGCCCCCTACTACTCCCACCGCTGGCCAGGGCATCCCTCTACTCACCCACACCCCCTGTTATTCTGCAGCGACGACAGCCTCACACCACAACCGAACCGGTGAACCCTCGTACTCCTCTCCGCGCGGGCTTCCACTGCCGCGTCTTCCCCGGCTCTGCATCGTCCCCTTCCTAGGCCTCGCTGTCGTCCACCACCGTGGTGCTCTCGGCGCAGCGTGGTCAATGTGGTCAATGACCGACTTCCATAGGAAGAGTATTGTACATGGAGAGGCTGACAGCTGGGTCCACGGCAGCCGCAAGGAAGTGCCTCCTTATTATGCGGAAAATAATTATTCCTCCACCTGACAGCAGGAACCCACCGGACGGGCCACCAGTATTTCGCAAAAAAAATGTTTCCCCTTGACTGCTGGGACCCACCGGACGGGCCACCGTATTTCGCGAATAAAACGTTCCCCCCGCTGCCAGCTCGGACCCACCGGAAGTGCCTCCTTATTACGCACAAAAAAATGAATACCCCCGCTAGCTGGGACCCACCTTGGTGGGAGGCTGACTTGTGGGCCTACTAAGTTGACTGGGACGGAGGCCTTTGTCAACTTTAGTCAATATATGAACGATTCTAGCTCCAGTGACCGTACGATGTCAATCCAACGGCCGTAGTGCTTCTTCAACCTCTGGTCTTCTTGCTCCAGCCACCCAAAGCAGCGCCGGTTGTGCCGCCTGCTCCTGCCGCCCGTGGCCGGCTGTGATGCTGCGGAGGCCTCACCGCCCCCTACTACTCCCACCGCTGGCCAGGCCATCCCTCTACGCACCCACACCCCCTGTTATTCTGCGGCGACTACAGCCTCACACCGCAACCGAACGAGTGAACCCTCATACTCCTCTACACGTGGGCATCCACTGCCGCGTCTTCCCCGGCTCTGCGTCGTCCCCTTCCTAAGCCTCGCCGTCGTCCACCACCCTGGTGCTCTCGGCGCGGCGTGGTCAACATGGTCAATGACCGACTTCCATCGGAAGAGTACTGTACGTGGAGAGGCTAACAGCTGGGTCCAGGCGGCCGCAAGGAAGTGCCTCCTTATTACGCGCAAAATAATTATTCCTCCACCTGACAGCAGGGACCCACCGAATGTGCCACCTTATTTCGCGAAAAAAACGTTCCCCCCTAACTGCTGGGACCCACCAGACGGGCCACCGTATTTCGCGAAAAAAACGTTCCCCCCGCTGTCAGCTCGGACCCACTGGAAGTGCCTCCTTATTATGCACAAAAAATGAATACTCCCCCTGCTAGCTGGGACCCACCATGGTGGGAGGCTGACTTGTGGGCCTACTAAGTTGACTGGGACGGGGGCCTTTGTCAACTTTAGTCAATATGAACGATTCTAGCTCCAGTGACCGTACGATGTCCATCCAACGGCCGTAGTGCTTTTTCAACCTCTGGTCTTCTTGCTCCAGCCGCCCAAAGTAGCACCGGTCGTGCCGCATGCTCCTGCCTCCCGTGGCCGGCTATGCTACCGTGGAGGCCTCACCGCCTATTCCCACTGCTGGCCAGGCCCTGCGGCGATGGCAGCCTCACACCGCAGCCGAACCAGTGAACCCTCGTACTCCTCTCCACGCGGGCTTCCACTGTCGCGTCTTCCCCGGCTCCGCGTCGTCCCCTTCCTAGGCCTCGCCATCATCCACCGCCGTGGTGCTCTCGGTGCGGCGTGGTCAACGTGGTCAAGGAACGACTTCCATCAGACGTGGACTGTATGTGGAGAGGCTGACAGCTGGGTCCACGTCCGCAGCAAGGAAGTCCCTCCTTATTACGTGGAAAATAATGATTCCTCCACCTGACAGCTGGGACCCACCGGACGGGCCACTGTATTTCGTGAAAAAAATATTTCCCCCTGACTGCTGGGACCCACCAGCTACATCTTCGCACGCAAGGAAGTGCCTGATAGTCGGGACCCACCTGGTCAAAGCGTATGTAGCATTGTCATTCGGGCCGCGAACGTGTACGTACATACTGGTGGATGTAGAGGCGCGCACATGTCATATTAGAGGTGCGTACATGTCATAGTAGAGGCGTGCACGTAGCATGTACACGTACGTGCAGCAGCCAGGGTGCAAGAAAGAAAATACAGCCACGTATGTGTACATACGGGCGGGGTCTCGAACGCCTACTCGCGCATACGTACGGCCAGGGCTCATGTACATGGCTGGGTTGGAACGGAGAAACAACGTCGTCGTCGTGTTCATGGGGAGACAACGGAATGCGTCGTGTTCATGGGGAGGCAATGGAATGCGTCGTGTTCATGGGGATGCAACAGAATGTGTCGTGTTCATGGGGAGGCAATGGAATGCGTCGTGTTCATCGGGAGGCAATGGAACGCGTGGGAGCCAACCGGCTTGGATGGAACAGGCGATGGAAATGAGGCCTGGCGTACCGCAGAACAAAGGAAACGGCCTTGTGTTCGACCTGCCATGTTTGAAACGGGATCCTGTTGATCGGGAGGGGTCTGGCGTACTGCAAAACTGAGGAAACGGACCTCCTACGGTCGAAACGGGGGTCCTGTTGATCGGGAGGGGTGTGGTGTACCGCAAAACAGACGAAACGGACCTCCTACGATCGAAACGGGGGTCCTGTTCATCGAGAGGGGTGTGGCATACCGCAAAACGGACGAAACAGACTTGTGTTGGAGTGCTACGGTCGAAACGGGGGTCCTGTTGATCGGGAGGGGTGTGGCGTACCGCAAAACGGACGAAACGGACTTGTGTTGGAGCGCTACAGTCGAAATGGGGGTCCTGTTCATCGGGAGGGGTGTGGCGCACCGCAAAACGGGACTCCACGGGATACTGTTCATCTCCACCGTCGACCTCCTCCAGCCTCCACGGGCTACCGTCGACCTCCTCCAGCCTCCACGGGCTCATGTTCATCCAGCCTCCACCGCGCGCTACTCCACCGGCTATTGTTCAACCACCCCTCCACGGGCACCCCTCCACCGTCTACTGTTCATCCAGCCCTCCAGGGGGTTGTCTTGTTCATCCAGAGGCAATGCCACGGGGTCATGCATCCACCCCCACCGATCACTGTTCATCCACCCCCCCGCAACACTCACTGTTCATCCAATCGATCGGCTTCAGTTAGCAGTAGTAGTGAAGGAATCGTTTGATCGGGTTTAGTTAACAGCCCTCGATCAATCGCTCGGGTTCAGTAACGCATAGCCTGCAGTGCAATCGCTCGGGTTCAGTTAGAGCCCAACGCCTCGCTCGGGTTCAGTTAGAGCCAACGCCTCGCACACACGCGCGTATGTGTACAAGAGAAACACGCATCGCTCGGCCCCCGACCGCCCACCGTAATCGGGAACTCCCTGAAATTTTCCTCGCCCTCGCTTCTACCACGGTTTTTTCCGTCATGGACGGCCCAAAGAATGTCATGCAGCTGCGTCTCCGGCCCGCCCATGACGAAAAGCCCATTTTCTGTCATGATTTTTGTCATAGAAGTAGGAGCCCACCACATCTATGATGATACCGGGTTTTGTCACAATTATTGTCATAGAAGTGTCATATGTATGACAAAAAAAATCGTTCGGCCCAAAATGTCATGAATGTGTCTTTTTTTGTAGTGTAGCAGCCTCAACCTGCTCTATCAGGATACAATGCGTAAAATGGGCATTAATCCCTCACGAATCAAGCCCACAAAGACTACCTTTAAAGGAGTCATACCAGGTGTAGAGGCCCGTTGCACGAGCTCAATCACGCTGGAAGTAGTCTTCGGTTCTCCGGACAACTTCCAAAGCAAGGGGTTACTCTTCGACATCGTCCCCTTCCGCAGCGGCTACCACACACTGCTTGGACGAACCGCATTTGCTCGATTCAATGCGGTACCTCATTACGCTTATCTCAAGCTCAAGATGCCCGGACCTCGTGGCGTCATAACAGTCAATGGAAATATAGAACGCTCCCTCCACACCGAAGAGCATACCGCGACCTTAGCAGCAGAAGTATAGCGTGGCCTTTCTTAGCCGAACCTTAATTCGGCGGCCGAACTCCCGGACACCATTAAGAGAGTCCGGACCATACTGCGGCGAGGCAGACCGGCACGTCAAGAGCTTAACTAGCAATTTTACCTCTGTCCAAGTCCCGATTGAATGGCGGCATTCGTACCGCGCATACATAATTACACTCTCAAAATTCCTTGGGCATCAATGGAGTCATAGCCAACTCGCAATCCATAGTACGGCTCGACTGACCCCGGATCCGCACAATCTCACTTTTCCTTTTTATTTCGGGATTTTCTCTTTTCGAGGTCTCTTCCGACAACCAGTTCGTCGGACACACCAAGGAGGCAAGGAGCTTTGGCGTACAAGGAAATCCCCAGGTGGTCTCAGCTAACAATCGCTATACCTGTTTTACATACCTACACGCAGCTCGCTCTTGGTCACGGCATGTTAAATAGCCTTTCTTAATTACTGCATTACTTGAACAAGTACGCCTTGGCATATTAATCATACTACAATAAAGGGTAGTGTTAGCTTATTACTTGATATCCTACTCTTTTTTACCCTCGTTTTTATTACTCACTGCACACGTACATTCCGGTACATATTATTGTGCCAGGGGCTTCATCACGCCCCACATTACGGCAATAAAAGTTCGAACACTTTTACAGTACAGTTCGGCACCCCGAACTTATAGCATTATATGCATCGACTCCGAATCTTGTCTTTGGTCAATAGTTGGGTTGCCCGGCTCCTGTGCTTGCTACCTTACGTTCCACTATATCGGCTAGGGTAGTAAAGAGAGAACTACTATGATTGTTTCCCGGTTCTTCTGGACGAGCGCCTCAGTAGAGAAAGCCGAAAACTGACTGTCATGATGCGGCGAGAGCTGGTCAGCTGTTTGAGAGGTCACAAATCGTTAGAGATTTTCTCCGCTTCATGCGAAGAATCGGTTTCCCCGATTAGGCGTGTGTTACGCTCCTAGTTCGGCCTTCCAAATACCAGGGGCTTCGCCAAATTTCTTATTGTCAAACTCCTATGGCTAAGTGAGGGTGATAAAGGCCGCATAGTCTGATTGCCTTGTTCGTTGCGTAAACACCTCCTTTAAGGACCAGAATGTGGAGTAAAGAGTGTTTAGATTTATCCCGAACACCCCCGTACTACCTATGTGGGGGCAGAAGCCGACAAGTGGTCAACCCTCAGATTTCATAAACGGCCGCACAAGAGGTATAATTTAAATCGCAAGCTTTATATTACACAACATCATTGTTCCATATTACAGGACATGATAATATGAATGTTTTCATGGGAATATAACATCCTTCGAACATTGCTCCGCTACGAGGCGGGATCCCTCCAGGACACTATCAAAATAAAGCTCGGGTCGACGATGCTCCTTGCCCTCAGGCGGCCCCTCGATCACTAGCTTCTTGGCATCTAGCTTCGCCCAATGCGTCTTGACGCGGGCAAATGCCATCCATGTACCTTCAATGCAGACCGGTCGCTTCACGGCTTCGAGCCGTGGGCAGGCACTCTCGAGCCGCTTCACAATTCCGAAGTAGCTACTGGGTATGGGCTCGGCAGGCCACAGCCGGACTATCAGGTCCTTCATAGCTAGCTCGGCCGACCTGTGCAGCTCGACCAGCTGTTTCAGCTGGTCGCTAAAGGGTACCGGATATTCTGGTCCAAAATATTGAGACCAGAACAGCTTCTCCGTAGACATCCCCTCTTCGGCTCGATAAAACTCGGCAGCATCTGATATGCTGCACGGCAGATTCACAAAAGACCCTGGAAAACCCAAATTCGGGTCAGTATAGGGAATGTTTCCTTCGCCTACTGGCTTTGCATAGCGAAAGACTTACCCGCCGTAATCTTCTTGGCCGCCTGAATTTCTTGGAGGGTGCTCTGGGCTTCGGCTTGGGCATCCTGTGCACTTTGACGGGTCTTTGCAAGTTCAGACTCTTGCATCTTCAAATCGTGCTCCAAGGACTCGAGTTTCTCGACGGCGTCCTGGAGCTCTTGCTGGGCCTTGCTAACTAGGGCCTCGTGCTTCTCGCGCACGGCGCGTTCCTTGGCCGCTTTATCCTTGGCCTTGGCTAACGCCTTCTTGAGGGCCGCCACCTCGGTTGTGTCCCCTAACAAAGTTCACGACACTTTAGTCAGCTTGAACAATTTATTCTTCAATATACACACAGGTTACTGCATGGCTATCCTCCAGCTGCTTCTTCACGAGGCCGAGCTCTTCCTCGGCCCGCTCTAGTTTCCGCTTCAGTCCGAAGACATCTGTGGTTTGAGCAGTAGTAGCCCGCAATGAGGCTTGCTTAGTCGCATAGACACTTTTTGTTAGACTCCTTCGATAATTATTTTTGTTCCTCTGTTCGGTTTTTCTTGAGGGACACTGAACGGAGCATCAGGGGTTACTGTCTATGTTGTGATATTCCTCTTACAATTACATTACTCACCTCAAAGCCTATTAGAAGGCTAGCGCAGGCTTCGGTCAGTCCGCTTTTGGTGAACTGAACCTTCTCAATCACCGTATCCATAAGGGTACGGTGCTCATGCACAATGGAAGCGCCTCGTAGCGTTTCCAGCAGATTATCCAGTGCCTCTGGTTGGATAGAGGTCACCGGCGGAACATGCACACCTCCTCCTTTCGGGGAAGGCCGTTTGCTGGACTCTGGAGCCATGAAGGTCTCTGGAATAGTATTCGGCTGAGAGACAAATGGAACCCGACCTCCATCACCAGTTCCCATGGGGGCTTTTTCCCCCACGTGTCCGGCGGCCAAGGAGTCATCGCTTTTGAGCGAGACAAAATGAGCAGGTGGCGGAGACATGCTGGCCATCTCCTTAGAGTCTAGTGAACTCTCTGTTGTGGATCACGGGGAGCCGTCACGGGCTGGGATGGAAATAACACAATTTACACGTATCAATATTAAAAATCGGAAAGGCCAGACCTTTGGGCACGCATAAGGATTTTGGCACTTACGATGCGGCCCGAGGCTTGGTCCAGGGAGGTCGTTCCGGACTTCTATCGATATCCCACGTGGAGTTATCTGCACAGGAGCCCCTCCCCTTCTTGGGTGCCTCCGCCTCTAGATTCGTGGAGGCTGCTCTCTTCTTCCTCCCCACCTCGGGTAAGGAGTCTTCTTTTTCTTCCTCCTCCTCGTCATCGTCTTTGGCGGACGAAGAGTGAGTCTTGTCTTCGGACGTCACGTCCGAAGCGCCTTTTCGGCGAGTGCCCCTCTGGGCCCCTTTGGTCGCTTTCTTGGCCGTCTTCTCCGGCACCTCATAAGGTGCCGGAAACAACATTTTCGTCAGTAATGGGAATTCTGGGTCCTCGGGTAGCGGAGTTGGGCAGTTAATCCCCCCTGCTACCTCGATCCAGGCATGAAAACATGAATGGGAAGGCTTAGGCTTTTTCCTTGAAATATGCTAGTAAAGGGGATACCTTGAAAACATGAAAGAACTTACTGAATTAGCCTGGCGTCTTAAGCTGAGCCCGCGATCCTCGGTCGTGGGCAGTGGTGTCTCGCCGGCCTTGAAGAGCACTTTCCAGATGTCTTCGTGCGTCGTGCCGAAGAGCTCTAGTAGCGTCTAGTGCTTGGCCGGATCGTACTCCCACAGACAGCAAGTCCGGCGTTGGCACGGAAGGACCCGACGAACGAGCATGACCTGGATGACATTGACAAGCTTGATTTTCCTATCTATCATGTTCTGGATGCACGTTTGGAGCCCAGTCAGCTTGTCCGAGGGACCCCAGGTTAGGCCCCTCTCTTGCCAGGAGGTGAGCCGCATCGGGGTTCCAGATTGGAATTCGGGGACCGCCGCCCAGTTAGTGTCGCGTGGCTCGGTGATATGGAACCACCCCAATTGCCACCCCTTTACCGTCTCCGCGAAGGAGCCTTCGGGTCAGGTAACATTGGGCATCTTGCCCACCATGGCACCTCCACTCTCCGCTTGTTGACCACTCACCACCTTCGGCTTCACATTGAAGGTCTTGAACCATAGACCAAAATGAGGTGGGATGCAGAGAAAGGCCTCGCACACGACAATGAACACCGTGATGTTGAGAATGAAGTTAGGGGCTAGGTCATGGAAGTCTAGCCCGTAGTAAAACATCAGTCCATGGACGAATGGGTGGAGAGGGAATCCCAGCCCGTGAACAAAATGTGTGAGAAACACAACCCTCTCATGGGGCTCTGGAGTAGGGATGATTTGTCCTTTGACCGGGAGTCAGTGAGTGATCTCCTAGGCTAGGTATCCGGCCTCCCGGAGCTCCTTGATGTCCTTCTTCTTAACGGAGGAGGCCATCCACCTGCCTCCAGCTCCAGATCCGGACATGTTTGGAGTGCTTTCTCGAACGAGGAAAAGCTAAAGATTGGGCGCTGGAGCTCAGGGCGGAAGGACTGAAGAAGAGAAAGGGTGTGGGTGAAGGAAGGGAATCCTTATCCCCTTATAAAGGCCACGAATATCAAGCGCCTCCCCACTCACCCTAAAAACTCGCATATTCCCAAGGGTTGTATAAACGGCATGGTTGGGTTACCCATGCCCACATTGATGAGAATCCCATGATATCTGCTTTGACAGGACGTGCCAATGGCAACTGCGTCTCGGGGCGTGGAGCGTCGGGCATAAAACTCGGGTGAGGCATCCAGGGTTCTGCTTAGATAGGGCTCTTATGATTGAAGGGAAGCAGCAGCAGATAGAGAGCCGCAAAAGGAAGTATGGACAAGGGAAGTATAATTCTGGAGCATCGCAGAAGCCTCGTTTTACCCCGAACTCGAGAGGATATACCCATAACCATGGAGGCCACACTCACAATGGAGGAAGTTTGCATAATGATAGTGGCACCAAGAATGGGAATGGGAATGGGGGTAGCAGTAGCCAGAACCGTTCCAACCCAACAACACTCACCAAGAAGGATCTAAGTCACATTACTTGTTTCAAGTGCGGTAAGACTGGACACTATGCCATCAAGTGTTCTGAAGCAAAGAATAGAAATGGCAATGGAAGCTCTAGGAAGAAGCCCAACCCTTTCAATAGGGGACAGGTGAACCACGTTAATGTGGAGGAGGTTGAAGAGCAGCCAGATGCAGTTATAGGTAAGTTTTTGGTTAAGTCATTTACTGAATCGTTCTTTTTGATACTGGTGCATTGCATTCATACATATCAAGGGGATTTGTGGATAAATATAAGTTGCCCACCGAAGTTCTTAAGACACCTATGTTAGTATGCTCGCCAGCAGCGGAGTATATGGCAAGAAGAGGATGTTTTCAGATGCCATTGACCATATGTAGGCATGTTTTCCCCTCAGACCTAATAATTCTGCAGTCACAAGGATTGGATGTGATACTAGGCATGGATTGGCTATCGATGTATGGGAGAAACATCGATTGCGCCAGTAAGTCAATTTTGCTCACCACCCTGGAGGGGAAAAGGATCAAGTATGTGTCTCGGCATGCGCCGAGGAGGACCCAAGTAAATTCCCTCTCAGGAGTTGTTCAGGAGGAAGTGCCTGTAGTGAAGGATTACTCGGATGTATTTCCAGAGGAATTACCAGGCATGCCACCGGATCGAGACATTGAGTTTTTGATAGAACTGTTGCTAGGCACCAGACCAATATCAAAGAGGCCATACCGGATGCCCACAAATGATCTAGAGGTAATTAAGAAGCAGATTAAAGAGTTGTTGGAGAAAGGTTACATTCGACCAAGTTCATCACCGTGGGGAGCCCCTGTGCTCTTAGTTGAGAAGAAGGATGGATCTCTGAGAATGGTTGTTGATTATCGTGCATTGAATGAAGTGACGATCAAGAACAAGTACCCACTACCGTTGATCAATGATTTGTTTGACCAGCTGTAAAGAGCTAAAGTATTCTCCAAGATCAATCTGCGATCAGGATACCACCAGTTGAAGATCCGAGAACAGGATATACCTAAGACAACCTTTACCACAAGGTACGGGCTATATGAGTATACAATTATGTCATTTGGATTGACTAATGCCCCTGCCTATTTCATGAGTATGATGAATAAGGTGTTCATGGAGTTCTTGGATAAGTTTGTCGTGGTGTTCATTGATGATATTTTTGTGTACTCGAAGAATGAAGAGGAACACAAGGAGCATTTGCGTTTAGTTCTCGAGAAGCTTAGGGAACATCAGTTATATGCCAAGTTCAGCAAATGTGAGTTTTGGTTGAAGGAAGTTGGGTTCCTTGGACATGTTATATTAGGAGAAGGTATAATAGTAGACCCTACCAAGGTTCAGTCAGTCACTGAGTGGTTGGCACCCACCTCAGTAGGAGAGATCCACAGTTTTCTTGGACTCGCGGGATATTATCGGAGGTTAATTGAGAATTTTTCCAAGATTGCGAAGCCCATGACGGAATTGTCGAAGAAGGACACTAAGTTCAAGTGGACCGAAGAATGTTTTCAGGAGTTGAAGAAACATTTGGTTACAGCCCCAGTGCTAATTCTTCCAGATATACGCAAGGATTTCCAAGTGTATTGCGATGCTTCTCGCTTAGGACTTGGAGGAGTACTTATGCAGGATGGAAAAGTTGTTTCATATGCCTCACATCAGCTTCGACCGCATGAATTGAATTACGCCACACATGATTTGGAGTTAGTAGCCGTAGTGCATGCGCTTAAGACCTGGAGACATTTTCTTATTGGAAACCGTTGTGATGTGTACACGGATCACAAGAGTTTGAAGTACATTTTCACTCAGAAGGAGCTGAATCTCAGGCAAAGGAGATGGTTGGAGCTTATAAAGGATTATGATATGAAGTTGCACTATCATCCATGAAAGGCCAATGTAGTAGCAGACGCTTTGAGCCGGAAGAGCTATGTCAATACCCTCATAACTGGAGGATTACCAAAGGAGTTAGCCGAAGATCTCAGGGAGCTTCGTTTGGAGATAGTTCCTCAAGGTTTTGTTGCAGGAATGGAGGTCCAGTCAACATTATTGGGAAAGATTCGAGAAGCTTAGAAAAATGACAAGGAAGTTGCTGAGATAAAGGAGAATATGAGCAAAGGAAAAGCCAAGGGTTTTCGTGAGGATGAGCATGAAACCTTATGGTTTGAGGACCGTGTATATGTACCCAATAATGCAGAGATCAGGAAGTTAATACTTCAAGAAGCTCATGACTCGACATACTCGATTCACCCCAGAAACACCAAGATGTATTTGGATTTGAAGGAGCGTTTCTGGTGGATAGGTATGAAGAAGGATATTGCCGAGTATGTAGCCGTATGTGATGTATGTCAGAGAGTGAAGGCAGAACATCAGATACCAGCAAGATTACTGCAGCCTATGCCGATACCCGAATGGAAGTGGGACAAGCTTGGCATGGATTTTATTACCGGATTACCCAGGACCCGATCGGGATATGATTCTATCTGGGTAGTAGTGGATCGGTTGACCAAAGTGGCTCACTTTATTCCAGTGAAAACCACCTATATGAGTGCGAAGTTAGCCAAGATATATATGACCAGGATCGTATGTGTGCATGGAGTTTCGAGGACCATCGTATCAGATAGAGGGACACAGTTCACTTCAAAGTTTTGGCATCAGTTGCACCCGACTTTGGGTACTAGGTTGGAGTTCAGTACAACCTTTCATCCGCAGACTGATGGACAGACCGAGAGAGTCAATCAGATTCTGGAGGACATGTTGAGAGCTTGTGCGCTAGTTTATGGATCTAGTTGTGATGATAACCTACCTTATGCAGAGTTCTCATACAACAACAGTTATCAAGCTAGTTTGACGATGGCACCTTCCGAAGCTTTGTATGGAAGAAGGTGCAGGACACCGTTAATGTGGGACGAAGTTGGAGACCGTCAGTTGTTTGGACCAGATTTGATCAAAGTGTCCGAAGAGAAGGTTAAGTTGATTTGAGATAGACTGAAGGTAGCTCAGTCCAGGCAGAAGAGTTATGCAGACTCAAAACGCAAGGAGGTAGTCTATGAAATCGGAGACAAAGTATATCTTTGTGTGTCACCTCTCAGAGGAGTTAAACGATTTGGAGTTAAGGGAAAGTTAGCCCCGAGATTTGTAGGACCATACCGAGTTTTGGAACATATGGGAGAAGTGGCCTACAAGTTGGAATTACTCAAAGGACTGTCAGGAGTTCATGATGTGTTTCACGTTTCCCAGTTGAATAAGTGTCATGCAGAGATGGCCGATATTCCACTGAGAGATACAGTGCCCCTGGAAGCAATTCAGTTGGACAATGATCTGACCTATGAGGAGAAACCCGTCAAGATTCTCGAGTTTGCCAGACGAGTCACACGCAGCAAGGTTATCAAGTTTTGCAAAGTTTAGTGGAGCCACCATACCGAGGATGAAGCCACCTGGGAACGAGAGGAAGACCTATGGAAGGACCACCCACACCTATTTTCTAGCCAACCGAATCTCGAGGGCGAGATTCATCTTAAGGGGGGTAGGTTTGTAACATCCCAAATTTTCAATTTGGATGTTATATGTAGGTCATCATATGCATATCATATTTTATTTGAATTTTGTTTGCGATCCTAGAAATCCTAAGCAACTCAAGGACCCACGGAGAGAGTTGGGGATTTCATTTATTTTCATATTTGAATTTCTCAAATTTGAAAGAAAGGATCATTTTGATTTTAATAATTTTTATCTCCAAAGTATTTCCAATATTAAAAATAAATGAGAGGAGATAAAATGACTTCTCCAAAATAAAAGAAATATTGGAGGAAAATGTTAAAAATCAAATAAATATTTTATTTGGATTTTATTTGCTATTTTATTCGACTTAGAAAAATATGCATTTTTCAAAATTGCGTTCTTAGGCCAGAAAAATGTTCACTTTGTTCTAAATATTTTATTTAGATGGCAAAAATTGTTTTTGGCATTTTTAGAAATTTTTTATATTTTACTAGGATTTTTCTTTGGCGGAATTTTTTTTTTAAAATCGCCCGACTGTTGGCCCAGCGCGCCGCCGCCTCCCTCTCCGACTTGGGACAGAGTCCCGAGCCACGCCGCCGCACATCGCTGCACACCGTCGTGTCCCGCCCGGACACCGCCGCCCGCGCTCCCTTCCGCAAGTCGAGGCCGCCCCCGTCCTATAAGTAGCCATCGTCGCCGCCCCTCTCCACCCTGTCCCGAGCCGCCGCAGCTGTCCACCGCCACCGCTGCCGCCCACCGCCGCTGCTGCTGCTGCGCC